>NC_084631.1:21448137-21555637 GCF_033978795.1 Nerophis ophidion | reverse complement strand
AGCGCAGGCGCGATGGAGCGGCACTTTTATTGTGAAGACAGGAACTGTGCGATCAGTCTTTAGGCTTTGACGGGAAGTACGGTTGAAATAAAAAGTGTCTTTTTTCCTATACACTTTTGATTGATTGATTGAAACTTGTATTATTAGATTGCACAATACAGTACATATTTAGTTACAAATGACCACTAAATGGTAACACCCCAATACGTTTTTAAACTTCTTTAAGTCGGGTCATGTGACCGCCTGGCTCTGTTTGATTGGTCCAACGTCACTAGTGACTGCATGTGATTGGTGAAACGCAGGCATGCGTAGATTGTACTTTGAAGCTCTGTCATTAACCAAAACAAACATTAATAGATCGATAAAAAAAAGTAGCGAGTAGCGAGCTGAATGTAGATAAATGGAACGGAATAAAAGTAGCGTTTCTTCTCAAAAATATACTCAAGTAAAAGTATGTTGCATAAAAACTACTCGTAGAAGTACAACTTATCCCAAACGTTACTCAAGTAAATGTAACGGAGTAAATGTAGCGCGTTACTACCCACCTCTGTACATATTTAATTTATTTACTCATAAACTAAAAACAGGAACAAACAAAAAGCGCTCACAATGGAGGTACACAACTTGGGCTATGAAACAAAAGACTAGCACAAAGGCTATAAAAAACAAAACACTTCTGCTATGGCAAGAATGACATAAACTTACACGGACAAAATGAACAGCATAGCAAAGCATGAAGCAGATAATCGAGATCGTGAAGGAGGTGATGTTGCCAGCCTGACTACCTGGGCTTAAATAATGAACATGATAAGTGAAAACAGGTGTTAGACAAGACAGGTGAACTGATTGGTCGTCATGGTAACAAAACAGGGAGTGAAAAAAAAAAAGGAACTTTAGAGTCCAAAGGTCAAAAGCACCTGGTATATCTAGGGAGTCTCCCATCCCAGTACTAAACAGGCCAGACACTGCTTAGCTTTGAGAACAGATGAGATTGGAGATGCTCAGGGTAGTATGGCCATAAAAACTCATAATCAGAAATGAGAAATGAAAACTAAATCAGTTGGCATGGTAACAAGACAAACAAGGAAATGCAAAACAGAACTAAATGTCCAAAAAACTAAACATAGCATGACCAAAACAAAACATGAACCTTAGGCATGACACTAAAGCTGTGGGGAAAAATCGATTCGAATACAAATCGATCCGAATACGTTGTGCGATTCAGAATCGATTCAAATTTTTTTTTTAAATCTATTATTTTTTTAAATTATTATTATTATTTTTTTTTTTTTAATTAATCCAACAAACCACTACACAGCAATACCATAACAATGCAATTCAATCCCAAAACAAAACCTGACCCAGCAACACTCAGAACTGCAATAAACAGAGGAGACACAAACATGACACAGAACAAACCAAAAGTAGTGAAAACAAAAATGAATATTATCAACAACAGTATCAATATTAGTTATAATTTCAGCATAGCAGTGATTAAAAATCCCTCACTGACATTATCATTAGACATTTATAAAAGTTAAAAAAAAGAAGAACAATAGTGTCACAGTGGCTTACACTTGCATCGCATCTCATAAGCTTGACAACCCACTGTGTCCAATGTTTTCACAAAGGTAAAATAAGTCATATTTTTGGTTCGTTTAATAGTTAAAACAAATTTACATTATTGCAATCAGTTGATAAAAATAGTCCTTTATAATTATAAAAGCTTTTTTTTTTTTAAATCTACTACTCTGCTAGCATGTCAGCAGATTGGAGTAGATCCTGCTGAAATACTATGTTTTGAATGAATACAGAATCGTTTTGAATCGGAAAAATATAGTTTTTGAATCGAGAATCGCGTTGAATTGAAAAAATCCGTTTCTTTTCAAATCGTGACCCCAAGAATCGATATTGAATCGAATCGTGGGACACCCAAAGATTCGCAGCCCTAATATATATATATATACTGTATATATATATATATATATATATATATATATATATATATATATATATATATATATATATATATATATATTAGTAATAATAATAATAATAATAATGTAGGGGTTAATGCGTCTGCCTAGCAATACAAAGGTCCTGCAAGGGCTTCACGGTGGTAAAGGGGTTATTGTGTCTGCCTCACAATACAAAGGGCCTGCAGTCCTGGGTTCAATCCCAGGCCCGGGATCTTTCTGTGTGGAGTTTGCATGTTCTCCCCGTGAATGCGTGGGTTCCCTCCGGGTACTCCGGCTTCCTCCCACTTCCAAAGACATGCACCTGGGGATAGGTTGATTGGCAACATTAAATTGGCCCTAGTGTGTGAATGTGAGTGTGAATGTTGTCTGTCTATCTGTGTTGGCCCTGCGATGAGGTGGCGACTTGTCCAGGGTGTACCCCGCCTTCCGCCCGATTGTAGCTGAGATAGGCGCCAGCGCCCCCCGCGACCCCAAAAGGGAATAAGCGGTAGGAAATGGATGGAAAATGGATAATAATGTATTAGATTTATATCGCGCTTTTGTTTTATTAGATAGTCAAAGCGCCCACAGAGAAGAGGGAACCCATCTTTCATTTACACCTAGTAATAGTCACTTGTCCTGTAACTTAACTGCTAACTTTGTTAGTGTTCCAATCACATCAATACAAACTAATATTTTGTCATCTCATCAAATTGAACTCAGGCTGAGTTGTCAGTGAGGCACAACGATTGTGTATTAGATGTGAGGGGTATCACTCCGGTTTATTTTTGTTGGCCAAACTGTTGCACTGAAGCACGTGGTGTTGTGGGAGAAGAAGGTAGCTTGTTTATTTGACTTCTTCTCCATAAGCCAAACTGCTTTGTGTTTTATATTGATATAAAAAAATAAACAGCATGTATTTTTCATTTCACATGGAAATTACTAGCCTGTATAAATCAACCATTTATAACTACACGTCAGTAGGCTAAATGAACCTCTTTAACATACTTTAACAATTATTCATGTGACATAGCATTTTGTTAATGTTTTAGGGTGTATAAATAATACCTATGAGACCATTTGGATCTGTCCCAATACAATATGTACATGTACAAACATTAGTACATGAAAATGTATGTATATAACAAAAAAAAAACCTCTCTTTATGAAAATGTAAAAATAGAGATAAAGGCATCATGTAATAAGAAAAAGCTGACACGTTGATACTTAACTATTAATGAAGAAATGTTTCTCTTTAAATATATGGATAATGTTTATCTATAGCATTTTTTATTAGATATTAAAAATTACATGACGGCGTCGTGTTCACAACCCAACACTGTTTTACCTAACATAATGAATAATCTTGATTAATAATCGTGATTTCAATATTGATAAAAAATAATCTCTATTCATCCATGCATCCATTTTCTACCGGTTTTGCCGTTCAGGGTCGCGGGGGTGCTGGAGCCTATCTCAGCTGCATTCGGGCGGAAGGCTGGGTTCACCCTGGACAAGTCATCGCAGGGCCAACACAGATAGACAGACAACATTCACACTCACATTCACACACTCGGGCCAATTTAGTGTTGCCAATCAACCTATCCCCAGGTCCATGTCTTTGGAGGTGGTAGGAAGCCGGAGTACCCGGGGGGATTTCCACGCAGTCACGGGGAGAACATGCAAACTCCACACAGAAAGTTCCTGAGCAAAGGATCAAACCTAGGACCTTCGTATTGTGAGGCAGAGGCACTAACCTTCCTTCCACCGTGCTGCCCTATATGTATATATGCGCATACATACATACATATATATACACACATATAAATACATAAACATACATATATGTATATATACATATATATATATGTATATATACATACATACATACATACATACATATATATGTATATATACATACATACATACATACATACATACATACATACATATGTATATATACATACATACATACATACATACATACATATGTATATATACATACATACATACATACATACATATATACATACATACATATATATGTATATATACATATATACATACATACATACATACATATATATGTATATATATATACACATATACATACATACATATATATATATACACATATACATACATACATATATATATATATACACATATACATACATACATATATATATATATACACATATACATACATACATATATATATATATATATACACATATACATACATACATATATATATATATATATACACATATACATACATATATATATATATATATATATATATATATATATATATATATATATATATATATATATATATATATATATATATATATATATATATATATATATATATGTATATATATATATATATACATATATATATATATATATAGGTGGTGTATCCGTTACACAGTCCTCAATACCGGGGTAGAGCAGAATATACATTTCTGAAATATTTAAATGTTTATATTTCTTGGTTAAGTCAAATATTAGAAGCAGGGACAGACACACAATTGTGATTATGCATTAGTATTGAATACATTCAAAGCAAAAACAACCCCTTGCTATAACCTAATGCAAGGTATTAATTTCAAACTAGATTAAAAACTTGATTGAGATTTTATTTAACATCGTCAAATTATTACCAATGTATGCCTATATCTGTAATACTACCCTGAAATCAAGTGGCTTTATGAATTTAACCAGCAGATGGCAGTGTTGTATCAACAACTTCTTGTTGTGTTTGAGGCACCAGTTACTTGTTACTGTAATTCAACTGGGTATTTATGGTCCAACTGTCCCTTTCTTTTTTTTTTTTTCCTGATAATGATGCGCTAAATAAATAGTTTAATTAAATTAGAAGGTGAGTGCCTTACCTTTCAAATTCATGATAAAGTGAACATCTGTTTTGCTTGGTTTGAAAGCTAAAAAAAAAAAAGCACATACATATTACAGAGTGTTACCTTGGTTGTTTGCATCAGTTCCAAAAGGTTTTTCCATAAGAAATACGGTAATTCGAACTATTTTGTTCCAGACACCCACAAACATGAACACAAAACAACGAAGATGGCGATGAGCCGATGGAGAGGAAGGGAGGATGAGCTACACGGGCGCCACCTTCAGACTTCGCTATAAGTTCTTTCTTAAATTGAATAGTGTTTCTCACCTTCTTTGTCAAAGTGGTGTCACTTTCAACTTTCTTTGGTGCCATGGTGGCTTATTATATAGCTGCACGGAATAATAGGGCAGACATTTGTGGTGCACTGATGTTGCAAAGAACATTTTGTTATGTTCAGGAATAGCACGACAAGACTGAAGGCACAGGAGTTTTTGTATGGGAACTCGATGGTTGGGCAAACTGATACGTTTTTGGAAATCAACCAAGAAAGTATGCGAAAACTTGGGAAAACTTTTGCAAGTTTTCGTCAAAAAGTTTTGTGTATGAAAACAGAGGTACCACCGAAGCCTATCTAATAACCTGCACAAGAAGTCATTTATGCCGGTGCTTCTTGGGCCAAGACCCATTGTTGGGCTGCAGGCGCCTCCTAGAGGTCCGGCAAAAATATCTGTTGCTCAGCTGTGGTCTGTGCATTAGTGGTTTTCAGAGTGGCCTTTTATTGTCGGCAGCTGAAGGCACACCTGTGCAATAATTATGCTGTTTAATCAGCATCTTGATATGCCACACCTGAGAGGTGGGATGGATCGTATTGGCAAAAAGAAAAAAGGTCACTAAGACACATTTAGACAGATTTGTGAACAATATTTGAGAGAAATAGGCAAAAGTTTTAGATCTTTGAGTTGAACTCATGAGAAATTGGAGCAAAAAGTTTTACATTTCTATTTTTCTTTAGTGTGTTTATATATATATATATATATATATATATATATATATATATATATATATATATATATACACATTGACACACACATGTATTATACACACACATTTTTAAATACAAATATATATGTATATATATATGTACAGTGGGCCAAAAATGTATTTAGTCAGCCACCGATTGTGCAAGTTCTTGCACTTAAAATGATGATAGAGGTCTGTAATTTTCATCATAGGTACACTTCAACTGTGAGAGACAGAATGTGAAAAAAAAATCCAAGAATTCACATTGTATGAATTTTAAAGAATTTATTTGTAAATTTGTAAACTCAGTATTCTTCTTCCTCCAAACACGACGAGTTGAGTTTATACCAAAATGGATACATGGATGATACAGCATAGGATTGGGAGAATGTCATGTGGTCAGATGAAACCAAAATAGAACTTTTTGGTATAAACTCAACTCGTCGTGTTTGGAGGAAGAAGAATACTGAGTTGCATCCCAAGAACACCACACCTACTGTGAAGCATGGGGGTGGAAACATCATACTTTGGTTTTTTTTTTCTGATATAGGGACAGGACGATTGATTCGTGTTAAGGAAAGAATGAATGGGGCCATGTATCGTGAGATTTTGAGCCAAAACCTCCTTCCATCAGTGAGAGTTTTGAATGCTTGACCAAATACTTATTTTCCACCGTAATTTACAAATAAATTCTTTAAAATTCCTACAATGTGAATTCCTGTATTTTTTTTCACATTCTGTCTCTCACAGTTGAAGTGTACCTATGATGAAAATTACAGACCTATGTCATCATTTAAGTGGGAGAACTTGCACAATCGGTGGTTGACTAAATACTTTTTTGCCCCACTGTATATACATGTATATTTATGTGTGTAAATATATATATATATATATATATATATATATATATATATATATATATATATATATATATATATATATATATATATATATATATATATATATATATATATATATATATATATATATATATGTGTGTGTGTGTGTGTGTGTGTGTGTGTGTGTGTGTATTTCAACCCTTCTTGAGACATCAACAAGAAAAAGTACTTTCCATATAACGACGGTGAACAAGTTAGGACCGAAATCTTGGTCCCAATACGGAAAACCATTGCATCAAATAGAGAGCCACATTCTAGAGTACGTGAACATTGCTCCAAAGTCAGGACTTTTTTGTTGGTTCAATGTGCATACAAAAGTAAAAATTGACAGGCAAAAAGGCAGCAATGTATGATAAAACAAGACGGCAGCTAAAGAAGGACTTCAGTTTTCATCCCAAATAAAACCCGCCAGGTGAACAGCTGATTTTACGACTTCCGGTGCGAACGAAGAACAACACGCGTCCCATATGGGATCATAGGATGAACAAATACACTACGGTTCTAAGACTATAGTTGGCATTAACAGTTAGCTTCTACAGCTGGGTTTCCCAAAGTGCGGCACAGGGGCCATCTGCGGTCCGTGGCTCGTTTGTCATCGGCCTGTGTATGTGTGTGAAATATATACATGTATATATATGCGTGTGTATGATATATATGTTGGCTTATATGTGTGGCTTTTTTCCTCCATAAAGCACAGTGTTGATTGTGACATAGTAAGAACAATGATTTGTACAAAAAAAAGAATATAGGATTTACAATACTATCAGGAAGTGATCAGTGACACTTCAGTTTGCACACAGTAAAGCAATCTATAGCTAACAGACTGAACAAAAAGACATAACTTTAACTTTTCCCCCATATCAGACCCTGAAAACACTATGTAGAAGTTTAAATGACAAAACTTTGACAATTACTTTAGCATGAATTGATTAACCTGGACCCCGACTTAAACAAGATGAAAAACTTTTTCGGGTGTTACCATTTAGTGGTCAATGGTACAGAATATGTACTGTACTGTGCAATCTTCTAATAAAAGTTTCAATCAATCAATCAATCAATCAATCAATCAATCAATCAAGAGCTGGGGTCTCAAACTCAGTTTACCTGGGGGCCACTGGATACAGAGTCTGGGTGAGGCTTGACCGCAAGAAAATATTTCTTTAAAAAATGTTGCATACTCCTCAGCTTGTCTAGTTGTATGATGATGTTTCAAATTGTATCCCTTGAGCACCGCAACTTTTTCTGTGCAAATAAGACACGTCGGGGTGTCCCTGTGCTCAACAAAGAAATATTGCATATCCCACTTTTCCTGGAATTGTCTTTGCTCATCACTAACCATTCTCTTTACTACAGGCTTTGAAAAAGACACCTTTGGGGTTGTGGAATATATTTGTATTTAGCCGACGCACGGAGAATAATGTTGTTTCCGCAATGTGTGTCGTTCCGCTTTTCCTCACTACAGCAACACGGCGGTCGGCGGGAAGTACTGGGATAGCGAGCGCAAAAAAGTGACGGCGTGTTATCCGGCGTCATATAGAAATATATGTAGTGTTCATCGTGTGAGGCAATGCAAATTAAACAATACCAAAAACAAATAACGGTTTGAATTACTCCAGGTTATTACTGACGGACAGGTGTCGCGGTGTGACTGCAGACAGGCAATTAAGAAAACCCTCGTCTCCATGGCAATGTTTCTGTCACTTTCACTCTTTTGCCGCTTTTCCACTAACGCAGGAGTAGGCAACCCAGAACGTTTAAAGAGCCATTTTGGAGCCAAATAACACAACGCTGTCAAGCGCCATTCATATAAAACTCGCGGGCCGCACTAACATTAAACCCACATATGAGGTCCTCTCCAAGGTTCTCATAGTCATCGTTGTCACTGGCGTCCCACTGGGTGTGAGTTTTCCTTGCCCTTATGTGGGTTCTTCCGAGGATGTCGTAGTCGTAGTGGTTTGTACAGTCCTTTGAGACATTTGTGATTTAGGGCTATGTAAATAAACATTGATTGATTGATTGATTGATATTAAGGTGGTGGCCGCAAAATAACGTCTCGAGGGCCGCGTGTCTGAGACCCCTGATCAAGAGTCAGTGAAATTTTGACTCCTACTTTCGTGTGGACCCTCTTAAAGTTTTGCCGTCATTCAGATATAAAACACTTCTACAATGCACCAAACATTGCAAAGTGTAGAGAAAGAGTGTATTGCCTATTACCCGATCTTGTGTTGTAGTGGATTTAAATGAGTGTAATTTCAAATTGTGTATGGTGCTTAGTGTGTTATTATATTTTTTCGCCTTTTGGTCCGGGACCCTTTGGGACTGTGTGACAAGGGGTGGCACTTTCGTGACTTCTGTGGTGCTTTTTTTTGTGGACTTCTGGATCTCCCTCCCGGGGGCCTTTTGGCCATGGAGACCAGCTGCTGGGTGTCTGCCACACCGGAGTCGGTTTGGAGGGACTGGAGGAGATGCGGATGAGGGGACAGGGCTGCAGAGCTAGCACTGAGAGGCTTCGCGGTCTCTTGGCTGGGTGAGCAGGTGTCGGACACCTCAGTCTCCTTGGACGTATCCTCGTTCATCCATGCGGACTGGACACTGGCCGAGGGTGGAGTCGGGTGTCTTGGTTGCTTTCTTGGGTGGGTCTGCTCCTGTCTCTGGCCATGCTCCCTCCACCCCAGCGGATGATGGCGTGGAACACCGCAGAGGCCACCACAGTGGATATGTTTCTTTTACTTTTTATTCATAGCTGTATGTAGAAGTGTCTGGTTGTATCTGCTGCTTTAATGTCTTTCATGTCCTTTGTGTTCTTTGATGTCTGATGTTTCCCTCTTACACAGATCTAAGAGGGATGTGTACTATAGCTATGAGTTGTTTTTTTCCCTTGGCCTCAGTCTGGACCCCCTCTCCAGGGCCCAGGCTAAAACCGATTTTTTTTATTTTATTTTAATCTTCTATCCCCCCCCCTTGTTTACCTGTATCTCATCTTTTTTGTAAGGGGCGCTGGAAGCCGGCAGACCCGTCAGCGATCCTGTTCTGTTTCCCTCTAATGTTTGTTTGATCTTGAATGGGATTGTGCTAAAAAATTAAATTTTCCTGAAGGAACTCTTCTGATGGAATAAATAAAGTACTATCTAATCTAATCTAATCTAATCTAATATAATCTAATCTAATCTAGACATTTTTTTTAATAATGTCTCCATAGCTCAGGTTATGTCCGGTACGCTACAAGTGTTAATTTTCTCTCTTGGTTATGGTTTATTTGCACCTTGAGCTGGAAAGGTTGTTTGGATTGAGGTATATAAATTGATACTATGCTTATTAGGCCATGGTATTAAATTCATAGTCATTGACAAGAATGTTATTGTTTTTATTTTTGCATTTATAAAACTGTATTGTTATTAAAAATTTAACCTAAGGACATGCCGTAGACGAGACTTTAGATTTAATTTGAGACTTCTCGCGATCCAGACTGATGGGCCGCACTTGGCCTGAGGTACATGTAAACTTCACAGCAAACAGTGATGAACTCTACACGAACAGTAACGATTTATGGGCATCATGCTTTATATAGAGCTCATTTCTCACCCGCCCATCAACCTCCGGCATAATCACTCCGCAGCTCCGAAATAGAACTGCAAAGGTGGGAGATCAAACTATCACCTCTTAATTGTACCGGGAGTCTTAAAGATGCTGAGAGCCTATTAGCGCACAAAAGTGTGCGGTGTACCATCCTTGAAACATGCATCTAAATAATGCAGCTGGGAGATGAGTCAGAGTATAGACAAGTGAAAGTCAGCACCACATTGGCATCCACCTGTGCAGGGAGTACGGGAGTCATATAAACATGCAGATGCCAAGGTGTTGTGATTATGTGACAAAACTTTGCTCTTCCAATGCTGAAGTCGGAAAAAAATGCTACAAAAAGTTGATGCCAAACTTTCTATTGCAGTAATCCATTGTAAAAACTTTGATCCGTCCATCCATTTTCGATACTGTTGATTCTGTTTAAAGGTCATATGGCAGCTGTAACCAATCACAGCTGACTTTGAACGAGAAGTGAACTGGATCAGAAAATATGAATATGGAATTTGACAAGCAACTGAGCTCATACTCGTTATTTAATCAAAAATGAATAAATGTCTATACTTCAAATGTATGGATTTCTAATCTTGTGAAGTGGTGATTTTTTTTGGTATACTTAGCAGATTCGAACTGTATTGATGGGTTTGTAAAGATTAAACTGAAACTAACCTCTGTACACTACTCACAAACAGTTAGGGGTCTTCGGCTTTTGGGTAAATTGACCATAACTTTTACAGTGCTTCTTCCACTAACTAAAATTTTTATCAAAACAGATCTTCTGACTAATTTTTCAAATAGTCAACGGTTATAACACATCAGTTTGCTACCTTGCTATCTATGCCTAATAACGAATTAGGCTTAAAGGGGAACGGCACTTTCATTTTGAAATATTCTAAATTCCCAATAATTATGTAAAACGAGAACACATATGTTAAATTCAGTTATCAAAAGTCAGCTAACAATGGAGTCAATGGGAAAAGACTGGATAAACGATTGGATTAATGGCACTCATTTGACCACAGGGTGCCATGTTTGCTTCCAACTTTGAGCTTGCCAGAGCTGGAGCTCTGCGTACATTGCACTTCTTCATTCAACATCTCTTTTAATTGAATCAGTTTTTTTTTTTTTGGTGTGTAAACACGCTTATCCATTCACAGTTGACACACAATTTTTTTGTTGTTATTTATGTCTTATTGAGTTCCATCATCTCAAACATACAAGCAATTAAAGAGTCAACAGTCAATTAATTATGGATTGTACGTTGCAAACAATATATATATATATATATATATATATATATATATATACACTATATATGGGCAGCACGGTGGAAGAGGGGTTAGTGCGTCTGCTTCAAAATAAGAAGGTCCTGAATAGTCCTGGGTTCAATCCCAGGCTCGGGGTCTTTCTGTGTGGAGTTTGCGTGTCCTCCCCGTGACTGCGTGGGTTCCCTCCGGGTACTCCGGCTTCTTCCCACTTCCAAAGACATGCACCTGGGTGAGTGTGAATGTTGTCTGTCTATCTATGTTGGCCCTGCGATGAGGTGGCGGCTTGTCCAGGGTGTACCCCGCGGTCCGCCGAATGCAGCTGAGATAGGCGTGTATATATATATATATATATATATATATATATATATATATACTGTATATATATACGCCAATGATGATTTAATTTTCTAGCATGATCTGGCACCTGCTCACAGTGCCAAAACCAGCAGTAACTGGTGTACTGACCATGGCATTACTGTCCTCGATTGGCCTGCCAACTCTCCTGACCTAAACCCCATAGAGAATTTGTGGGGTATTGTGAAGAAGAAGCTGAAAGACACCAGACCCAATGATGCAAATGAGCTGAAGGCCACTATTGAAGCATCCTGGGCATCCATACCACCTCAGCAATGCCACAGGCCGATTGCCTCCATGCTACGCCGTATTGATGCAGTAATCCGTGCAAAATTCATCCCAACCAAGTACTGAATGCATTTTCAAATGTTTGATTTTGTTTTGCTGTTATAAAACTTTTTTTTTACTTGGTCTGAGGAAGTATTCTAATTTTTTAAGTTATGATTTTTGAGTTTTCTTAAGCTGTATGCCATAATCAGCAATATTACAATTATAAAAGGCTTGCAATATTCCAATTGATGTGTGTAATCAATCCAGAATGTATGACATTTTCATGTTTTTAGTTGCATTACGGAAAATAAAGGACTTTATCACAATATTCAAATTTTCTGAGACCGTCCTATATATATATATATATATATATATATATATATATATATATATATATATATATATATATATATATATATACACATACATATATACATACACATATACATACATATATATATTAGGGATGCAGCGATTAATCGTTAACCGAATATATTCGGCCGAATATGGCAAAAAAAGCCACATTCGGCCTTCAGTGGAATGAGTTAAAAACAAGGCCGAATAGTGGCGTGTGACGCAATTTTTTGACGCAGTGACGCAATCAACCAACGTGCAGTGACGCGGTGACGTTGGGATATGTTGTGTACCTGTATAAGTGTATGAGGTTACAAGCACACACTTATTGAGATTTAGTGGGGCCTCTGTTTACATTATTAGCCTGTTGTGTAGGCTACCTGTATAAGTGTAAGAGGTTACAAGCACACACTTAATTGAGATTTACTTGAGCCTACTGTGGCTAAGCAGACTTTTGCCAAAAGGACAATAATTAATTTGTTGTGGGTTTATCCACTTTAATGCACTTTATTTTTGTTTGGAATGCATGTTTTGTTTGAAGGCCTAATATGAATGAAAAACTTTGTGCTTTTTTTGAAAAGCAAAGGCTACTGGAATATTTAAAAAATGTCAATATTCAATAAAAAATTACTTTATTTGAAAAACATGTCAAAATATTTTTCTAGGCTATTTATGCAATATAAAAAAAAATGTGAAAAACTGCATTCATTATTCGGTGTCGGCCTTCGGCCAAGCGTTTAAATTTTATTCGGCTTCGGCTTCGGCCACAAATTTTCATTTCGGTGCATCCCTAATATATATACATATATATACATACAGACATATATATATATATATATACACATATATATATACATACATACATATATATACACACATATCAATCAATCAATGTTTACTTATGTAGCCCTAAATCACTAGTGTCTCAAAGGTAGTGTCTCATTTATGCATACATACATATATAAATATATATATATATATATATATATATATATATATATATATATATATATATATATATATATATATATATATATATATATACATTTTACATGTATTGCACTGGGAGCGTTTTAGACTGCCCGCTGGTCACTAAACACTGCGTGGATGCATCACATTTTCCGCAAAATTATATTTTGATAAAGCATGTTTAATTGTAAGTTCAGAAGCTGGAGTATGTTTAAAACTATATTAGGACGTATTGTTTTGTTTTGGAAAACTAGCGTGAGAATGACCACAATGCATTATTTCTGTCCTTGGTAGCAATCATGGCGCCTGTTAAATTGTCCATACTTTCTTTATACACGACTCTGCTCTATAGCGTCTTGCCATCACCAGACAGTAGTCTTTGCCATCAAGTGGAATGTGCCAGTCTTTTCTTTGAAAAATATTTGAACTGTGTTGTATATTGTTTTGTATTATTGCACACTATTGTACAAATCGCTAATGCAAATCAGCAACAGTATGTCTGTGGCAAATTCAAAGTAAATCAGCATCGAGCTCGGGAATGTTGAGTCTTACTGTACTTATGAGCGTTTTCTTCAGACCTACTCAGTGGCCTAGTAGTTAGAGTGTCCGCCCTGAGATCGGTAGGTTGTGAGTTCAAATCCCGGCCGAGTCATACCAAAGACTATAAAAATGGGACCCATTACCTCTCTGCTTGGCAATCAGCATTAAGGCTTGGAATTGGGGGTTAAATCACCATAAATGATTCCTGGGCGCAGCACCGCTGCTGCCCACTGCTCCCCTCACCTCCCAGTGGGTGATCAAGGGTGATGGGTCAAATGCAGCGAATATTTTTGCCACATTTAGTATGTGTGTGACAATCATTGGTACTTTAACTTTAACTTCTTCTTTCTTTGTTGGCATAGAAATTTGTAACATTATCTAGAGGCACTAGTCGGTCTTGAGTGGGTGCTGAATATGCAACTGGATGTGACGTCACGTGCAACAAAGGTATTGAAATATGGCACAGTTTGATTTTAGGTGAATTTGTATCATGTAGTACCTTTAAACTTTGTTCATAAGCGGTAAATGTAGTTTCTCTTAAATATCCTTCTTGAAAATGACCTTGCGAATATATATCTGCCACCTAATCAACATGTTGCTCTCCTTCTTGGTGACTACCAGTGAGTTTTCTGTGGCTTTCTGTGACTCTTATGGCTCCGGTGCCACTTCCTGTTTTCGCAAATTGTGATTCGATTATTATTGGGACTCCCAAGTGAGTATCCAATCCCAGCGTAAGGCCAGCTAGAAGGCCTTGCTGACAATAACTCATGATCTGATTGGCTATCGCAATCAACTGCATGTGTCCATTCACTTACACTGCACAGACGCCTGCATTGTTGATTTTGAAGGCTTCGGGCAGATTTAGCAACATAAACTAGCTGAATTCTGATTGGATACAAACTCTAACCTAAAAACAACAGCGCTGGAAAGAGCATAATAGGTCACGAAGAGAATAAGAATACTTTTAGATATTCAAGGAAAGTAAATAAAAAAATTACGGTAACACTTTAGTATGGCGAACATATTATCACATTTACGCCGGTCTGGTCGGGGTATGTTCTCCCAGAATGCAGAACGGACGGCTCGGGACGACAGCGTGAGGTAGGACATGATTGTTTAATCAGACATGTACCAAAAAGACAAAATAAACAAAAGAAAAACGTGCCGATAGCACGGGAAGCCAGGGCAATACCTTAGCACAGGAAACAGGAGCCGGACACAGGAACATGGGACCTAACGTCTGCGTATAAAAAATAATGAAGCCACGACGAGTGACCGGAAAAGGCAGGCTTAAATATAGTCTCTAATGAACACCTGGTGAACGTAAAAGGCAGGTGAAAATCATAAGTTCCCATGTTAACTAAACAAACTCACCGGTGTAAAAACAAGAACAAAAGGAGTCCAGAACTAACAGAAATTAACTAAACAAAACATGACTCGGATCACGGATCATGACACATATGAACCATTAATTAGTTGCTTATTAACATGCAAATTAGTAGGGGTGTAATGGTACGTGTATTTGATTTGAACCGTTTCGGTACGGGTGTTTCGGTTGGTTCGGAGGTGTACCGAACGAGTTTCCACACGGACATATTAGGTAGCGCCGTCAAGCCTGGACTGTGGTTATTTTTGCTTCTTCGATGCAGAGAGGATACGGGACGAGCCGGACGAGAGTGTAACTACATGGTTGTTTATTTGACCACTAAATACAAAAGTAAACGAACTAAGGGCGCTCACAAAGAGGTACAAAACTTGGCTGCGAAAATACAAACAGGAAAACAAAACACCTGCTCGATTGCATGAAACACAATAAACTATAAACTTAAACTTGCACTGTGGCAGAACTATGAACAATTAAAACAAAAACACTTACTGTGACCGAAACAAGGGGCATGGATAGCAGGGTGCGTAGCAGGTAATCTTGAAGGCATGAAGGCAAGCACATGCAAAAATCCCAGACTGATGGACAGAAAGTAAAATCCTTAAATAGTAGCAGTGGTAATGAGAAACAGGTGTGAGAGCTGAGGGACGGGGCGTGACTAGGATGTCAAGGTGAAAATCAATGGGTTGGCATGGAAACAAACAAAACCAGGAAATGCAAAACGTGAAGCAAGAGTCCGAAAACAAAACAAAACATGATGAAACATAAAACCAGGTTAGCAGGCATGACAAGCGCACTATAAAGAAAAGTTAATCTGAGGCTGAGTTGACTTGAGACTGTTTAATGTTACACTTTTTATATGTAGAAGAAAATTTTTGTCATTTTATTTCATCTGAGTAACAACTTGAGGCAGTTTAATGTTGATTAACCTGGACCCCAACTTAAACAAGTTGAAAAACTTTTTGGGGTGTTAGCATTCAGTGGTCAATTGTATGGAATATGTGCTCTACTGTGCAATGTACTAATAAAAGTCTCAGTCAATCAATCAAAATAAAAAAACACTTTATATGTAGAATGGTTTTGTTAAAAACTATTCTGAGCCTTATCTTATCTAATTTTTATTTTATATATGTTGACCACATAAACCCTGGCAATGGACCCTATGTGTATATGTATGTCATGTTCTGCGATGAGGTTGCGACTTGTCCAGGGTGTACCCCGCCTTCTGCCCGATTGTAGCTGAGATAGGCGCCAGCGCCCCCCGCCACCCCAAAAGGGAATAAGCGGTAGAAGATGGATGGGTATGTTATGCCATTGTTTACAAATTTAGTAAATAAATAAATAACCCCAAAAATTATATTTTGTTGTTTTCTTACTGTACGGAAAATGAACCGAACCGTGACCTCTAAACCGAGGTATGTACCGAACTGAAATTTTTGTGTACCGTTACACCCCTACAAATTAGTAACATATTAGTAACATATTACTAACATATTAGTAAGTACTTATTAAGTACTTACTACTTATTAAGTACTTACTAATGCCTTATTCTTCATGGCCTTATTATACAAAACGTAAGCCCCATTAACTAAGTCTTCCCTAACCCTAACCATAATCCTAACCCTAACCCCAACCCCAATGCTAACACTAACCCTATGTTAATAAGCAACTAATTAATGGTTCATATGGTCCCCATACTAAAGTGTTACCAAAATTACTTTTATCTTTAATTATGATCATGATTTCTTATTGTTTTAGGCCAGCAGAGAAGGCCTTGCTGACCCTGACGGCACACCACTGTTTAATAGTTGGCTGAATGAGCAGGTATCGGACACCTTGGTCTCCTTAGATGCATCCATGCGTCTTAGATGCATCCATGCAGACTGGACACTGGCCGAGAGTTGGTGGAGTCAACTCTCTTGGTTGCTTTGTTGGGTTTGCTCCTGTCTCTGGCCATGCTCCCTCCACCCCAGCAGACGATGGCGTGGAACACCGCAGAGGCCACCACAGTGTATATGATTCTTTTACTTTTTATTCATAGCCGTATGTAGAAGAGGCTGGTTGCATCAGCTCTGCTCTTTTAATGTCTTTAATGTCCTTTGAGTTCTTTGATGTTTGATGTTTCCCTGTCACACACATGTGAGAGGGATGTGTGCTATGGCTATGAGTTGTTTTTTCCCTTGGCCTCAGTCTGGACCCCCTCTCCAGGGGCCCAGGTTTAGGACAAATTGTTTACCTGTATCTCACCTTTTTTGTAAGGGCCGCCGGAAGTTGGCAGACCCGTCAGCGATCCTGTTCTGTCTCCCTGTAATGTTTGTCTACTCTCGGGGATTAATAAAGTAGTTCTGATTCTGATTCTGATTCTGAATAGTGATACCTGACTGATGGCCCTGCGATGAGGTGGCGACTTGTCCAGGGTGTACCCTGCCTCCCGCCCGACTGTAGCTGAGATAGGCGCCAGTGCCCCCAAAAGGGAATAAGCGGTAGAAAATGGATGGATGGATGGATGGATACCTGACTGATTAGATCCACACTGTCATTCAGTAAAATAATTTACTGAGATAATGGATATTTCGATTGAAAATAAACGGTCCACAAAATCTGAAACTAATACAAACTGTCCCAAAAATATAAGATCTACATCCCAGCCTTAGACTAAAGCAGGGGTCACCAACCTTTTTGAAACCAAGAGCTACTTTTTGGGTACTGATTAATGCGAAGGGCTACCAGTTTGATACACACTTAAATAAATTGCCAGAAATAGCCAATTTGCTCAATTTACCTTTAACTCTATGTTATTTTTAATAATTAATGATATTTATCTTTGTGGAAACACTGATCATCTTAATGATTTCTAGCAAAAAATATATATTTTTCATGACATGTTTTAAATAGGTTAAAATCCAATCTGCACTTTGTTAGAATATATAACAAATTGGACCAAGATATATTTCTAACAAAGACAAATAGTTATTTCTTCTAGATTTTCCAGAACAAACATTTTAAAATAAATTCAAAAGACTTTGAAATAAGATTTAAATTTGATTCTAGAGATTTTCTAGATTTGCCAGAATATTTTTTTTGAATTTTGATCATAATAAGTTTGGAGAAATATTTCACAAATATTCTTTGTGGAAAAAACAGACGCTAGAGTTAAGAATCAAATCAAAATGTATTTATTATTCTTTGAAATATTAAAAAACAAAATACTTGATTGAAATTGTCAGGAAAAAAGAGGAAGGAATTTAAAAGTTAAAAAGGTATGTGTTTGAAAATCCTAAAATCATATTTCAGGTTGTATTTTTTCTCTAAAATCGTCTTTCTGAAAGTTATAAGAAGCAAAGTAAAAAAACAGATTAATTAATTTAAACAAGTGAAGATCAGGTCTTTAAAAATATTTTCTTGGATTTTCAAATTCTATTTGAGTTTTGTCTCTCTTAGAATTTAAAAATGTCGAGCAAAGCGAGACCAGCTTGCTAGTAAATAAATACAATTTTAAAAATAGAGGCAGCTCACTGGTAAGTGCTGCTATTTGAGCTATTTTTAGAACAGGCCAGCGGGCTACTCATCTGGTCCTTACGGGCTACCTGGTGCCCGCGGGCACCGCGTTGGTGACCCCTGGACTAAAGCCACCAAAAATGCATCATCTGTGCCGTGTTTGGTCCCGTAAAGCTATAGCGCTTCTGTCCCATTGGGTTCACTAGATGTTGTTTTGTCTCGGGCGGCCAGGCATTTGAGGGTGCCAAGAGAGAGGGAGAAGGGAGAGGGAATTTGTTGGAGCTCCCCATCAAAGTGCCAATGCATTGATTTTGACCCCATATCTTTTCCACATGGCTGCCTCTTCATGTCCTACCCCAAACATCACTCCGAAGAATGGGATCTTGTGGGAACCTTAGTGCCCCCTGAATTCAGTTCAACTCCTGGGGGACACTGAAGGGAGGGGGGTCTTGGAGGCCCATGATCAGCATGGTGTATCCAAATCCACACAGGGTTGGGTGGATGGTGGGAGGGGTTGGGGCGGACAGTAAATGGTGGTCACAAGGGTTGGGGGGGGGGGGGGGGGGGGGGGTAGGCGGGCCTGTTCAGATGTGTCCCACTCGCCTCCGGAGGGAACACAGGGGTTTGAAATCAATGTGCTGTTAAGTGCACCTTAGCTGCGGGATACCCCCCTGAAATATTAGGCATACACCAGCGAGTCGAGGCCCGTTCAGAGACGTACGCATTCAGTCAAATATTCAAGCATGTTGCGTTTAGTTGCACTGTTTTGCTCACTACCCAATGCAATATGCCTTATTTGGGTTTACATTTTTGTGCACACAGTCAACCATGAAGAGAAGAGGGTGAGTTCATTTAGTTTGTTAGGACTCTTTGGGTTCATTTTATTGTCACTGAGTCAAAAGAAACTGAATCAGAGGTAAACTGTACCATCATGTCTACAAGGTGCTTACCAATAAGGAACAACAGAGGTGTAGTGGTATGTGTATTTTTTTGTATCACAATTTTTTTCGGTTCAGTACTTAGGTGTACCTATCGGTACACTAATTTAGTGATCGGATAGCAGGGGTAATAGGCGCTGATCTCGTGGGTGCTTCAGGGCCTGAGTACCCACGGACTATATCGAGCACCCACGTGGGATTGATGGCAACTTTCAATCTTGTTATTAATACTGTGGCCAGTTTGGTCCGTTTTAGGAAAGAGATAGGCCATAAAAAATATAGTTTATGATAATTAAAGTCTAACCAAGATTTCATTGTACCTGTCGAACCACAGTCATCTTGACTTTGAACACACTGCACACGAGCAAATTAAGGGCTGTCTTAATCAAAAGCCATACATGTCACACTAAGGGTGGTCGCATGAACAATGCCAACACTGTCATAAACATGTGCCATATAGTGAAACCACATTTAACAACAACGACAAACACATTTTGGAAAGATATTTGCCTTGCAACGCAACATGATACTACAGAACAAATTCCCAGCAATCCCTGCAACACCAACTCTTCCAGGACGCTACAATATAAACAAATGCCATTGATGGATTTACACCTAACATACGCTGTAACCATACCACGTAAAATAGTGTATCTATTCGATACTACTATGACTACATCGATATTTTTTAACATCACAAAATCTTCTCTCGTTTTCTTTAAATTTATATTATGTTTATAAACCTAGGATATATGTCCCTGGGCACATGAGGACTTTGAATATGACCAATATATGATCCTGTTGTGACGCTTGCTGGACATAATGATGCCGAATCCGTTCCTTCGTGGATGCGTTTGGGCAAGAACACAGCGTATGGTAAGAAATAAAGATTTATTAAAGTAATAAACAGATAATGGACAGAAACACTGGCACAAGGGCACAAAAAGGCAAAACAAAATCTACTAGCATGAGAGCTAGGGATAAATAAAGGCGTAGCGCGAAAGCTAGCCAGTATGAACATATATCTATAGAAGCAGTCGTCACTTGTTGCGTGTAAGGCACATTAGGTTCCGAGGCCGAATGAACAAAAAGGGTTGGTTTAAATAAGGACGGTGATTAACAAAACAGGTGTGCCTCAACAGCGGGTAGCAGGTGGAACTAATAAGAAACCATGGTGACAGAACAAACAGGAAATAAGGAAGTCAAATAAAACATTTATATTATGTTTATAAACATAGGAAATATGTCCCTGGACACATGAGGACTTTGAATATGACCAATGTATGATCCTGTTGTGACGCTTGCTGGACATAATGATGCCGGATCCGTTCCTTCGTGGATGCGTTCGGGCAAGAACACAGCGTATGGTAAGAAATTAAGATTTATTAAACTAATAAACAGACAATGAACAGAAACACTGGCACAAGGGCACAAAAAGGCAAAACAAAAGCTACTAGCATGAGAGCTAGGGATAAATAAAGGCGTAGTGTGAAAGCTAGCGAGTATAAACATATGTATATATATATATATATATATAGAAGCAGTCGTCACTTGTTGCGTGTAAGGCAAATTAGGTTCCGAGGCCGAATGAACAAAAAGGGTTGGCTTAAATAAGGACGGTGATTAACAAAACATGTGTGCCTCAACAGCGGGTAGCAGGTGGAACTAATAAGAAACCATGGTGACAGAGCAAACGGGAAATAAGGAAGTCAAATAACAGAATGTGATACAAAAAGGAACAAAACTACAATATGGTATGATCCGGGTATGGATTATAACACCTGTAACTACTTGGTATCAGATTGATACCCAAATATGTGTTATCATCCAAAACTAATGTAAAGTATGACAACACAGAAGAATAAGTCATTATTACATTTTTACAGAAGTGTAGATAGAACATGTCGATACAGAAAATAACCAAATAAATGAACAAGTAGATTAATACTTCATTTTCTACCACTTGTTCTTAATAATGTTGACAAAATAATAGAATGCAAAATGACACAATATGTTACTGCATATGTCAGCAGACTAATTAGGAGCCTTTGTTTGTTTACTTACTACTAAAAGACAAGTTGTCTTGTATGTTCACTATTTTATTTAAGGACAAACTTGCTATACGAAACATATGTTCAATGTACCGTAAGATATTTTTGTTAAAATAAAACCAATAATGAAATTTTTTGTTGTCCCCTTTATTTAGAAAAGTACCGAAAACTACCGAAATACTTTTGGTACCTGGATAACACCAATAAACACACACATCGAGCATCCACCGGCAGAAATTAAGATTGGCGCCTATGGCAGGAGTCATGACTCGCGGTAGTGTTTAGGAGAAACTAAAGCCTCGACACTCTTCCATCGTTCAGCTTCTCCGTTTGGGAAAATGTTCGCTACAGACTGAAACTTAAGAGGGACTTTAATATACAAAAAATTAAACAATACATCACACTAGAAAAGTCTCGATCCGTATGTTCGGATCAGATTGGGGGTCAATATTTGCCTTTTATGTTATTAATATTATTATTTCTATACATATAATAGGACTATCAAGTGGTTAATTTTTTAATACGATTAATCACACTTTTGAACTGTGATTATTCATGCGTGAATGCTCCAAGGCATTCACACACATGGTTTTCTACGCCAAATTTCATATTCTTCTTTTCCAGATTTTGTCGTGCTGTACCTCCCACATTTTTCACCCAATTCAAACTGTTCCAACTTCAAACTGTTCAGCCTATTCGGGAATCGTGGGCTTTCCCTTGACAAATTCCAAAAATTCTCAGATTTCCCAGAATTTTAGGATTTCCGGGATATTTTTCCCATTCAAAATGAATTGACCATTTTCCCAAACTTCCACCTTTTCCACATTTTTCAACCAATTCAAACTAATCCACCTTCAACACATTCCACCGTCTTGGAAATGTAAACTACCTTTTTTCCAGGTTCAAAAAAAATTCCAGGATTTTCCATAATTCCTGTTTTTTCAAATACCTATTTCCACCCTTTTTTCTGACGACTACTCCTTCTACATCTTTCAACCAATTTAAACCGTTCCACTGTCAAAACATTCCTCATAATCAAGACAAAGAAGACAGTTGTTTTTTGAACTGGAAAAATTCTCGGTTTTACCGAAATTCTAGAAATTTCGTAATACCATTTTTTAATTCAACATTTCTTGACCGATCTGAAAAATTCCAAAACTAACCATACTTATTCAGACCGTTCAAGATTTTTTTATTTTTTTTTACTATTCCCCCCCCAAAAAAATCCTGCTTTTCCAAAAATTCTTAAATTTGGAGGAAACTCCCATTGAAATCAATGGAATATTCTTCAAATTTCCACAATTCCCACAATTTTCATCTGATTCAAACTGTTCCAACTTCAAAATATTCAGTCTTTTTGGGTACTGTGTGCTCTAATTCAATAATTCTAAATAAAATCCAGGATTTCAGTTCCACTTCAGTATTGGAGCATTCCCACGCAATTCTTTCAGTTGTCTCATCGAGTTAGAGGTTATTATTTGCTTGCATAAACAACATTTCTTTAAGAAAATTCATCAATATTTGGATACAAATGCAATTCTGTGGTCTGAATGTCATACAAAAATATTTTTACATATTTTACTTAACTGCATTACCATGAATTGATTAACGTGAACCCGACTTAAACAAGTTGAAAAACTTATTCGGGTGTTACCATTTAGTGCTCAATCGTACGGAATATGTACTGTACTGTGTAATTTATTAATAAAAGTTTCAATCAATCAATAAAATGCTAGTTATTGATTTACTCAAAACTTGGCGACAGTAAGTATAGTAAGAATTACGTGCAAATTTTGAAAGTCTTCGCAATAATATAGCAAACAATGTTCAGATGTATAGTATATTATGAGACTTCACATACACATAAACAACTTTACGTATTGCATCATTCCATTCCTTAGTTTAACCGGTTGTTTAA
Source organism: Nerophis ophidion (assembly GCF_033978795.1). NCBI lineage: Eukaryota > Metazoa > Chordata > Actinopteri > Syngnathiformes > Syngnathidae > Nerophis > Nerophis ophidion. The sequence continues at coordinate 21,531,774 of NC_084631.1, read as the reverse complement.
ACAAACAAGCTTGTTTACCAGATCCCTTTTTTGTACAAACTAGTTTGTTCGACAGTATTTGCGGTGGCTGTCAATTCAGAAAAAGGCATTGCTTAACCTGTCAGTGCCAAACTCAGGTAAGTTCAGCCAGAAAAGTTTGCTGTCCTCTGTTTCCCATTATTGTTGCATTCACTCGAGCAGTACCATGGTCACGTTCATATTTCGCTTTACTTTAAAGGGGAACTCTACTTGTTTTGGAATTTTGCCCAACATTCACAGTCTTTATGGAAGACAAGAACACATACAGTATGTCTTGGTTTTTTTAGGCATTGTTAATACTAAATAAATGCGATCCAAAGTCCACTTATAATGGGGACTGTGAGAGCCACGCTATTCTGCCTATAAAGCTTTGAAAAAAAAAAAACAATCCAAACACCTTTATTAAGGTTTCATACACATGCTATAAGTATATATATAATGTAGTAACAGGCAAATGTATAATAATGTTTAATATTAATGTATTATGATTATTTTTAGAATACGTGGCGCATTAATTCAAAACACACATTGCAAAACTGATTATTTCTCACTGCTGACTTCATGAGGGCCAACCAATGTAATAAAGCATCACTTACTGTACAAGGTCTGCTATCATTAGGATGCAGACTGACAGAATTTAGTTATATTCCCGTTTCGATGAAAATTTACATGCTGTAAGTATATATGTAATGTAGTAACAGGCACATTTATAATAACGTTTAATATTAATGTCTGATGATTATTTTTAGAATACGCGGCGCATGAATATAAAAAACGCATAACGAGGTTTGCTTTTTTTCCTTCATCACTGATTAGTACTCACTGCAGGCTTCATGAGGGCCAACTAATGTAATAAAATGTCACTTACTGTACACGGTCTGCTGTCATTAGGATGCCGACTGACAGAATTTTGTTATATTCCCGTTTCGATGAAAATTTTCAAACACCTCCATTAAGGTTTTATATACATGATGTAAGTATATATGTAATGTAGTAACAGGCACATTTATAATGTTTATTATTAATGTCTGATAATTATTTTTAGAATATGCGGCGCATTAATTTAAAAAATGCATCACGACGTTCGCTTTTTTTTCCCCTTCATCACTGATTAGTACTCACTGCAGACTTCATAAGGGCCAACCAATGTAATAAAATGTCACTTACTGTACACGGTCTGCTGTCATTAGGATGCTGACTGACAGAATTTAGTTATATTCCCGTTTTGATGAAAATTTTTAAACACCTCCATTAAGGTTTTGTATAGATGCTGTAAGTATATATGTAATATAGTAACAGGCACATTTATAACAACGTTTAATATTAATGTCTGATAATTATTGTTAGAATACGTGGCGCATCAATTTAAAAAACGCATCACAACGTTTGCTTTTTTTTTCTTCACCACTGATTATTACTCACTGCAGACTTCATGAGGACCAACTAATGCAATAAAACACCACTTACTGTACACGTTCTGCTGTCATTAGGATGCCGACTGACAGAATTTTGTTATATTCCCGTTTTGATGAAAATTTTCAAACACCTCAATTAAGGTTTTGTATACATGCTGTAAGTATATATATGTAATGTAGTAACAGGCACATTTATAATAACGTTTAATATTAATGTCTGCTAATTATTGTTAGAATATGTGGCGCATTAATTTAAAAAACGCATCACAACGTTTGCTTTTTTTTTCTTCACCACTGATTATTACTCACTGCAGACTTCATGAGGGACAACTAATGCAATAAAACATCACTTACTGTACATTAGGATGCCGACTGACAGAATTTACCAATATTCCCGTTTCGATGAAAAATGACTCATAATCCTCGTGAAAAAAAGGGGGTAGAACCAAGCGTCTTTTTGTGTCGTTTTTCGCCATTGCTGGGTCTAAATTGGCTGTTAAAGTGTACCAACTTGTCGGATTTCATCTTCATTCTTCTACAATCCAGGTGAGAGGCATTAATTAAGAGCTACAAAAAACTTTCATTGGCAAGAAAGTGAGGAAACAGCTAATCAGTTAATAATGTAAACATTGGCACGCAAGCTTGTTATCACGGCGCCGCTCTAAATAGTTTGTCTGCGTTAGCGTTTGTAATAACAATATCTCTAATACTTGTAAATGGAGTATTGTTGGCGGGTTTTGGATTATTAAAGGCCTACTGAAATGAGATTTTCTTATTTAAACGGGGATAGCAGGTCCATTCTATGTGTCATACTTGATCATTTCGCGATATTACCATATTTTTGCTGAAAGGATTTAGTAGAGAACGTCGACGATAAAGTTCGCAACTTTTGGTCGCTAATAAAAAAGCACTGCCTTTACCGGAAGTAGCAGACGATGACGTTACCGGTGTGAGGGCTCCTCACATCCTCAAATTGTTTATAATGTGAGCCTCCAGCTTCAAGAGCTATTCGGACCGAGAAAGCGACAATTTCCCCATTAATTTGAGCGAGGATGAAAGATTTGTGGATGAGGATATTGATAGTGAAGGACTAGAAAAAAAAAAATAATAATAATTAAGAAAAAAAAAAGGTGATTGCATTGGGAGCAATTCAGATGTTTTTAGACACATTTACTAGGATAATTCTGGGAAATCCCTTATCTTTCTATTGTGTTGCTAGTGTTTTAGTGAGTTAAATAGTACCTGATAGTCGGAGGGGTGTGTCCACGGGTGTGTTGACGCCAGTCTCTGAGGGAAGTCACGGCAGCTGCATGGATGGCGCAAGCTACGCTGATCTGCGGTCAGAGGTGACTTTTTACCACAATTTTCCAACCGAAACCTGCCGGTTGACAAGTGGTCTGGAACCATGTTCGCTTCACCGCTCTGATCCACAGTAAAGCTTCACCTCCGGGAATTTTAAACAAGGAACCACCGTGTGTTTGTGTGGCTAAAGGCTAAAGCTTCCCACCTCCATCTTTCTACTTTAACTTATCCATTATTAATTGGACAAATTGCAAAAGATTTGACAACACAGATGTCAAAAATACTGTGTAATTGCGCGGTGAAAAGTGTTTCTGGCTAATATGTCCCCTCCAACAAATATCGTCACAAACACGGGTCATAATTCCGCGACAGTTTCAACAGGAAACTCCGCAGGAAATTTAAAATTGTAATTTAGTAAACTAAAAAGGCCGTATTGGCACGTGTTGCAATGTATAAACTATCAGACTGCATGGTCGGTAGTAGTGGGTTTCAGTAGGCCTTTAATACTAGTACATCTGCTAGTGTCAGGCTTGGACTGTGGATGTTTGTGCTTCCTCGATGCAAGGATGGTGTGGTACGAGTCAGGCATGAATGTAAGTACATGATATTTATTAAATAAACAAACAAACTACAAAAAGGCAAACCAAGGAGGTGCTCTGTGGCGGATAATGATCAATACTAAACTTAAAACAAAACAGCACAATGGCATGACTATATACAAATAAACAAAAGATACTATCTATGGCATAAACAACAAAACTTACTCGGCGTGGACCAAAACAAACAACAAGGTATGAAACAGATTGTCGAGGTCATGAAGGAGGTGTAGCATGGGTAGGGTGCGTGCGAGTGTGAAGATCCCAGACTGATGGACAGAAAGTAAAATCCTTAAATAGTAGCAGTGGTAATGAGAAACAGGTGTGAGAGGCTGATGATCGGGGCGTGACTAGGGGAAACTAATGAGGAACTATGGTAACAAAACACACCAGGAAGTGAAAAGACAGAACCATCCATCCCATCCATCCATCATCTTCCGCTTATCCGAGGTCGGGTCGCGGGGGCAGCAGCCTAAGCAGGGAAGCCCAGACTTCCCTATCTCCAGCCACTTCGTCTAGCTCTTCCCGGGGGATCCCGAGGCGTTCCCAGGCCAGGCGTTCCCGCCTGGCCTGGGTCTTCCCCGTGGCCTCCTACCAGCTGGACATGCCCTAAACACATCCCTAGGGAGGCGTTCGGGTGGCATCCTGACTAGATGCCCGATCCACCTCATCTGGCTCCTCTCGATGTGGAGGAGCAGCGGCTTTACGTTGAGCTCCTCACCCTATCTCTAAGGGAGAGCCCCGCCACCCGGCGGAGGAAACTCATTTCGGCCGCATGTACCCGTGATCTTATCCTTTCGGTCATGACCCAAAGCTCATGACCATAGGTGAGGATGGGAACGTAGATCGACCGGTAGATTGAGATCTCTGCCTTCCGGCTCAGCTCCTTCTTCACCACAACGGATCGATACAACGTCCGCATTACTGAAGATGCCGCACCGATCTGCCTGTCGATCTCACGATCTACTCTTCCCCCACTCGTGAGCAAGACTCCTAGGTACTTGAACTCCTCCACTTGGGGCAGGGTCTCCTCCCCAACCCGGAGATGGCACTCCACCCTTTTCCGGGCGAGAACCATGGACTCGGACTTGGAGGTGCTGATTCTCATTCCGGTCGCTTCACACTCGGCTGCAAACCGATCCAGTGAGAGCTGAAGATCCCGGCCAGATGAAGCCATCAGGACTACATCATCTGCAAAAAGCAGAGACCTAATCCCGTGGCCACCAAACCGGATCCCCTCAACGCCTTGGCTGCGCCTAGAAATTCTGTCCATAAAAGTTATGAACAGAATCGGATAGAACCAAGTGTCCAAAAAACCAAACCGAACATGACCAAAACAAAACATGATCCATAGGTGTGACAGCTAGGGGATTAAGCCTCCCTCTGTCTTTAAAAACTAGTGAGGCCTGGATTTCTAACTTTAATCGAGAGCCCTTGAATGCACCACAGTTATGTGCACTGATATGCAAAAGTTAAACTCGTACATAACTTTTGTCTTTTGCTTAACTTTCCTTTGTCTACTCACCCTTGTTACAAAATGCAAATACATCAAGGTGAGCTTTAACCTTCATAAATGACAATTGAACAAGTCGTTATATATGGTTTCATGTAAAAATGTATTGATTATACAAGGTTTCCGTCAGTATCAAGTCATGCACAGCACATATTTTTTCATTTTTGACTACGCTATTTGGATCATCGCGCATTATTTATGATTTTGTTTCCCTCACAGGCCTTCAACTGGTTCCTCTCACCTCTGTGCTCCCTGCCAACACACAACACACTTTCCTCCAAACAGTGGTGGCCCTGCTAACTTGGGGCTCATCTCACACCACGGTCTCACTCCAACAGACTTGTGAGCATTTTACCCGTGTGGTAGGCACCCCCTCTCACATCCACCAATGAAGGAGCAGCTCCAGTGGAGATCAGCGAGTCGAAGGTTACCGTGTTGTGTACATAAACACTTTCAGGGTGATCTAAACTGTGAACCTGTGCGAGCATTATTAGGCCAATTATAGTAATGCCTAATTTGCCACAGCAGCAATACATTATACACTATGGTCACATCATTAAGTACACTTGCACAGCTAAATAAGGGGCATCAACCTTTCGGCTTCTACAAATATAAATAATGCTTAATTACTATATGACTGACACTGTTAATTCTTACTTTGCAGAAATTCATTTTCAGACCTTGAACTCCCGCAACCGCACAAAAAGGGACAAGTGGTAGAAAATAGATGGATGGATGGAATCAAATTACAGCGATCCATCCATCCATCCATCATCTTCCGCTTATCCGAGGTCGGGTCGTGGGGGCAGCAGCCTAAGCAGGGAAGCCCAGACTTCCCTCTCCCCAGCCACTTCGTCTAGCTCTTCCCGGGGGATCCCGAGGCGTTCCCAGGCCAGCCAGTAGATATAGTCTTCCCAACATGTCCTGGGTCTTCCCCGTGGCCTCCTACCGGTTGGATGTGCCCTAAACACCTCCCTAGGGAGGCTTTCGCGTGGCATCCTGACCAGATGCCCGAGCCACCTCATCTGAGCAGTGGCTTTACTTTGAGTTCCTCCCGGATGACAGAGCTTCTCACCCTATCTCTTTCGGCTTCTACAAATATAAATAATGCTTAATTACTATATGACTGACACTGTTAATTCCTACTTTGTAGAAATTTATTTTCAGACCTGGAACCCCCGCAATCCCACAAAAAGGGACAAGTGGTAGAAAATAGATGGATGGATGGAATCAAATTACAGCGATAAAAAAGTTTTGTTTTTTTTCTATTGAAAATGTTTTCTTTCTTCTGTAGTTTGTAGAAAAGTCAAATTGCACTACCTCTACTGGAAAATATATTTTAATGCGTACGTCACGTCATGAATTATATTGGCGTACCAATAAAAGACAATTTTACTGTGCTATTGTATTTTTCGTATGTAACTGGAATTTTCGATCAAGACGATCGATAACGTGTGTAGTAGAGATGCGCGGTTTGCGGTCTCATCCGCGGAGTTTGGGGATAAACCGCGGGTCGGGCGGTTGACATGACGAAAAAATAGATTTTAATTAGATTCGGGCGTGTGGCGGTGGAACCATCCGGAAATATTTGATATGCATGGTTCTGGGATCGGTATCCTTTGCCATTCAAAGAGCCATTTAATACCTGTGTCATTAAGCAAAGAAGATAGTAAGAGACGCTATTATTCTCTTGAATGACTGCCGGCAGTCACCCAGATAATAAGTATTTGGGCGTGCTATGAAGCTATTGGCTTTGTCGCCTACCACAGCATGTACGATCTACTTGTCATTCCAGCATCATGTTGTGTGTGGCTTCCGCGGCGACACGCACACGACTGCAAGGCATACTGGGTGACACAGAGTACACTAATGGTTGTGATATAAACAATTTTAACACTCTTAGTAATATGCGCACCACTGTGAAGCCACACCAAACAAGATTGAGAAACACATTTCGGGAGAACACCCTCGCAGTAACACAACATAAACGCAACACAATAAATACCCATAATCCTTTGTATCCGTGACACTAACCCCCCCCCGTGCGTCGGTAAGGTGGGCGGGGTTGGGGGCACGGGGGTATAAAATATATTCAGGAAGTCTCACGGATACAAAGGATTATGGGTATTTGTTGTGTTGCGTTTATGTTGTGTTACTGTGAGGATGTTCTCCCGAAATGTGTTTGTCAATCTTGTTTGGTGTGGCTTCACAGCGTGGCGCATGTTAGTAAGTGTGAAAGTTGTTTATATCACAACCATCAGTGTACTCTGTATCACCCAGTATGCCTTTCAATCTTGTACGTATAATTGCGGAAGCTGCATACAACATGTTGCTGGACCAACAATCGGTTCGTACATGTTGTTGAAGGTGTCTAAGGCAATGGCTTCACAGCACGCCCATATTCTTATCATCAGGATGAACGTTATTGGATAGTCGCGGGACCGTTAGCGGCTCCAATTATCATCATTACTCTGTGAAACAGGTTTAAATAGATCTGTGAGTGGTAAAGGCGGCCAACCTCTGATGTATTTCAGCGGGCGATCCTGATAAAATATTGGTTCGGGCGGGTGGCGGGTGGATGACGACTTTGGTGAGGCGGATGCGGATGATATAATTACCTATCCGCGCATCTCTAGTGTATATGAGTATATAACACACCCATTGAAGGTTGCATACGGACAAATAGTATGAGGGGAGATCCGCGTTGGTATTATTCAACTTTTATTTATCAAACAAGCAAGCGATCAAGTGTATGTAGAAATGTGCGTGGCAGTAAAATATATTTGGAAAAAAAAGCTGCCTCAATACACAGCAAATAATTATTAGTGTAAGTATGACATTGTTTCACAACACAGCTTTTCTTATTTTTTTTTGTCATTTCAGTCCGGCCCTTAAACACCGTCGAAGTTTTCTGATGGAGCCACATTTTTAATTGACCATTTAGAACAGGGGTCGGGAACCTTTTTGGCTGAGAGAGCCAAGAAGCCAAATATTTTAAAATGTATTTACGTAAGAGCCATATAATATTTTTTTGAACACTGAACACAACAAAACGCGTGCATTTTTAAGAAAGACCAACATTTCTAGAGAGGTCTCATATTTTTTGTAATAACATTGTTATTCTGAAGCTAACTGTGGAGGTGGCATGACCTGCGGGCCTGCAGCGAAGCGGGGTGTTGCCAGTACCGGCCTCGAAATCAGCGACAGGTGCGTAGAAGGCCCACCTGGGCCTTTTTATGTGATCACCTGTCGCTCTGTCATAAGCAGCAGCCAGGAGGAGAGACGGGCTTGGGGCTAGAAACCAGAGTGTGAGCGAGAACGAAAGAGAAAAAGACAATTGCTGGAAAGCAACTGAAAGACTTATTGAAAAATAAAACAATATTTTAACCCTGAAACAGGCTCTCATGTCAATGCTTGGTGGTCTGAAGAACCCCCTGGAGGCCAAGCCCCACACTAACCAATAATAAATAAATGACTTCTTATTAACTTCTTGAACATAAAAATGCATGACAATGTTTTATATTCTGAACGTTATTTTTAACACTGTGATTACAAGTGGAATTATTCATTATTTATCGTGTTAAGCAATGTCAGCTCAGATTTATCCGAGAGCCAGATGCAATCATCAAAAGAGCCACATTTGGCTCGCGAGCCATAGGTTCCCTACCCCTGATTTAGAATATGCAACAAGACAATAAACGATTTTCAAAAAGGTTGTATTACCCTCGGGCCAGACTTTGGACTCACTGTCGTTCTTTAATTTAAAGGTTTACCTTGGTGTTAAAATAACACCAAAAATAAAGCAATTTTTTTCCCCAGTTTTTTGGAAAATGGTAAAAAACTTGAATGGTTTGAATGAGTTGAAATGGTTGGTGTTGGAATTTTTCCAAATAACTAAAAACTTGTTGAAAAATAAACAAGTCATTCAATTATAAATAAAGATTTCTACACATAGAGGTAATCATCAAATTAAAGTGCCCTCTTTGGGGATTGTAATAGAGATCCATCTGGATTCATGAACTTAATTATAAACATTTCTTCGCAAAAAAAGAAATCTTTAACATCAATATTTATGGAACATGTCCACAAAAAAATCTATCTGTCAACACTGAATATTGCATTGTTGCAATTTTTTTCCAAGTTTATGAAATTTAATTCATATTTTGTTGAAGTATTTTTCAATAAATATATTTACAAAGGATTTTTGAATTGTTGCTATTTTTAGAATATTTAAAAACAATCTCACGTACCACTAGGCATACCTTCAAGTACCTCCAGGAGTACGCGTACCCCCATATGAAAACCACTGATTTACAGTGTTCACAAACACACCATAAAAGAACGAAAAGGAATTTCCATTCTTGTCTTTCTCTTGGTCACTGCTAAAAGTGTGGAGCCAAACTCAAGTGTGCCTGCGAGTACATTCAGTGTGTGTAAGCAGTAGCAGTTGTGACTGAAGGTGAAGAAACAACCCAAGGCCGTCATCTGTGTCAGGGTGTCAGAAGCCCTTCTCGGCCACGGCGACTATGGACTCTCCTCTGCCTTCCTTACTTGAACCCTGAAAATGGTCGCCGATAGAGAGCCCCAGGCAAGGACACGGACACGCTACTGTTCACGCGCATTAAACATGAAGAAGAGAGAACTGAAGAGTCCCCCCAGGATTTTTTTTACATTTGCTTGATTTTGTCGGGGCTTTTCTTAAAAGCTCAAATACAATTTTAGTTTATAGGTTTAAAGGAGCCATATGTAGGAATTTCATGTCAAGTCATAATTAAATGGCCCTGATATGTCAGAAGGAATTAATAAATCATCTTCATTTCGAATACCTCTATAACTGATAACAGTAGTTCAGCCGGGATATGCTCATTTTATAATTAGATCTACAGCCCGGAAATCTTGTCATCGTTTTCACTTCGATGCCCCGCCCTCTACCGTTTGCCCAATTTGAAAGTCCGCAAGTGTGTCACATCCAGGCTGCCAGTTACGGAACGCCGTCTTCGTCTAGATCAGGGGTCGGCAACCTAAAATGTTGAAAGAGCCTAATTGGACCAAAAATACAAAAATAAATATGTCTGGAGCCGCTAACAAATAAAAGCCATATTACATACAGATAGTGTGTCATGAGATATAAATTGAATTAAGAGGACTTAAAGGAAACCAAATGAGCTCAACTATATCTAAAAATGAGGCATAATGATGCAATATGTACATATAGCTAGCCTAAATAGCATGTTAGCATCAATTAGCTTGCAGTCATGCAGTGACCAAATATGTCTGATTAGCACTCCACACAAGTCAAAAACATCAACAAAACTCACCTTTGTGCGTTCATGCACAACGTTAAACGTTTGGTGGACAAAAATGAGATAGAAAAAGAAGTAGCATAAAACATGTCTTAGAAAGTCGGAGAATGTTATACATGTAAACAAACTACGATTAGTTCAAGGACCGCCAAAATTAGTTGGACAAAACGCCGCTTGCCAAATACTCGAATCAGTGAAGAATGTTTAATGGGGCGGCATAGCTCGGTTGATAGAGGGACTGTGCCAGCAACTTTAGGGTTGCAGGTTCGATTCCCGCTTGTTCCAGCCTAGTCACTGCGTTGTGTCCTTGGGCAAGACACTTTACCCACCTGCTCCCAGTGCCACCCACACTGGTTTAAATGTAACTTAGATATTGGGTGTCACTATGTAAAGCGCTTTGAGTCACTTGAGAAAAGCGCTATATAAATATAATTCACTTCACTTTACTAATAAAAACAGTGTGCTTTATTACAATTAGGGAGGTTTGTGTCATGTTTGTCCTCCTACAGAAACCATATTAAAACAAAAAATATATTTTTTATATATTTTTCCCTTCATCTTTTTCCATTTTTCATACATTTTTGAAAAAGCTCCAGAGCGCCACTAGGGCGGCGCTAAAGAGACGCATGCGGCTCAAGAGCCACGGGTTGCCGACCGCCGGTCTAGATACTGCCACTGGTAAAGTTACTAAACATGTCAGACGTTTGTAAATCTAAAAGGCGTCGTTACGATTCTCAATTTTATTCATGACAAAGGGGTAAGGTAATTAAGAGCACATTTTTGTTTACAATGCAGACCTTGCAAAGAGGCAGAATTTTCATTTTAGAGATGTTGAAGTGTGATGATGATCTTGAATATTCTCTCATTTACCGCCTTAACTACTTCTTAAATAACTCTCAACGGTTCATAAATGTTCACAGTGTGTGTGTGTGTGGGGTGGGTGGGGGGGGGGGGGGGGTTGTGGGCGTGTGTAAAAGTGTTGGAACATAAGTGAATGTTTAAAGTGGACAAACACTTTTCAAATTTGAAAAATACACACAGCAACTGTGGACGACAGAGCAGACAGCGAATAATAAGAATGTTTTTGGTGGAGTAATTTAACAACTGAGTATCTGCTTTTACTGCCCACTCGTGTCTGTAGTATTGGTGGTAATAATGAGTAAAACAACAATTCATTGTTTCTTAATTTCATGTTAAAATCCTGTTCCTTTTGAGGTTTAAGTTAAAAGGAACACTTAAAATGTTGATAACAACTTCTTAGAACCATAAGTTAATTCAATGTTATTGAAATAAATATGCCTCAAAACATTGTTTTTTCTTGCGGTGGCGAACGATATAAAAGTAAATTGATGTAAATGGGTGCAGTTCCCTAATCGCTGCGGTAGAATCCAGGTTAATATTGCCATGCTTTTATTTTGCAGGGTATGCATTTTATAAACATTGTGGCATAGGTACGTTTTGAACAACAATCAGTCGTGATATACTGTTTTAATACTGCATCCTATGTGTGCATGTATATCTGTCATATATATATATATATATATATAAATATATATGGCACCCCTGATCCACCGTGCTGGCCCTTGACTATACACACACACACACACATACAGTATATATATATACATATTACAGGCCAGAAGTTTGGACACACCTTCTCATTTAATGGGTTTTCTTTCTTTTCATGACTATTTACATTGTAGATTGTCACTGAAGGCATCAAAACTATGAATGAACACATGTGGAGTTATGTACTTAACAAAAAAAGGTGAAATAACTGAAAACATGTTTTATATTCTAGTTTCTTCAAAATAGCCACCCTTTGCTCTGATTACTGCTTTGCACACTTTTGGCATTCTCTCGATGAGCTTCAAGAGGTAGTCACCTGAAATGGTTTTCACTTCACAGGTGTCATAGTTTTGATGCCTTCAGTGTCAATCTACAAAAAATGTAAACAAAAGAAAATGCATTGAAATGAGAAGTTATTGACCTGTACTGTATATTATGCACATTTTTTTTGACATTCATGCAATTTTTATTTTATTTCATATTAAATTTTTAAAATTTTCTGAACGTTTTACTTGAACGGAAGACATTTATTTGTTGAAAACTTGCTCATGTTTGTGTCATAACTTGGACAATGGTGCAGTTTTCTGCATGGATTGATCTCCCATGTTGCAAAAGAATTGGACCGAACATGGCGTGAAGGTGAGTACATGATTTAATAATACTAAAAAAAAAAGTGAAAATAAAAGGCGCGCAGAAGGCCGAGACAAAAACTTGGCTAAGGAAACAAAAAGCATTTTGACGTAAACTAAGGACATAAAACAGAAGAAACAAACTTTGGCATAAATAAATAAAAACTTACTTGCGGTGACGTGAGAGGGCAGCATGGACTATGAAATTGCGAGAAAGAGTAAACATGGCATGACACGGAGTGTGAAAAGATCATGAAACAATAACGCCCGGACGGCCAACTGAAAACCAGGCTTAAATAATAATGACATGTTTGAAACAGGTGCGTGAGTCCAACACCTCACGTGAGGCAGGTGAATCTAATGGGTCGCCATGGTGACAAAACAAGGCTGTGAAAAAACAGGAAGCAATGGAGTCTCAAACAAATCAGAACATAACCAAACAAAACATGGTCACAAGACATGACGGATTGAGCTAATTTTGTCATCAGCCGGAGTCTCTTCACTTATCTTTGCACTGCAAATGCATTGATCTGATCATTGACCGTTTTAATTCTAAATCTGGTGCACGCAGCTGTTTGAATGGTGCAGAGCAGTGTATGAATAATGAAAAGTGCACACTGTCCATAAACTGATTAAACAAGAATAATAAAAAACCTGTCAACATAAATTGACCCATTTTTTTATAAAGATCTCTTTGGGTTTGAATTTTTATATCGAGAAAAGGGGTTAGGTGTTTATGTCGACATGGACTCAAGAGGGCATGTTTTAGAAGTATGAAGAACTGTCAAACATGGACTTGGACGTGGGTTGTTTCCCCGACGCAAAGGATAGTTGGCACGAGCGAGACGTGAACGTGAGTACATATCTTATTTTTAACACTATAACTCAAAAAAAGGCAAACAAAGGGCGCCCACAAGGAGGTACAAACACTGGGCCATGAAAAAACAAAAGACTAGCAAAAAGGCTGCAAACTATAAACATGAACAAAAACACTTGCACTGTGGCATGAACAACAAAACTTACGTGGCGTGGACAAAATGAACAGGATAGCATGGCATGAAGCAGATGACGAATATGGGTGAAGTTGCCAGGCTGAATACTTGGCAACTACAGGTTTAAATAATACCAGTGATTATTACAAACAGGTGTGAGGGCTGAGGACAAGGGCAAGGTGAAAATCAATGAGTTGGGATGGAAATGAGAAAAAGAAGGAAGTGCAAAAGCGGAACCGAGTGTCCAAAAAACAAAACACAACATGATCAAAACAAAACATGATCCATAGGCGTGACAAAAATACGGCAGACTTTCTGAATCGGTCAACAGAAACGGATTGTCAAAATAGCGGGTCTGAGTACCGGTTCCGCCATTTCTCAGAGTTATGCCTGGACAAAGGCGTTTATTATTGAAATGCGTCAGACATGCATTTTTCAGGACTTATGTTAATGTGTCAGATCATGTCTCCTGTTTTTGGACATGATCTGAATTTGTGGATGCATGCTGTGCGAGGTGTCTATTGATTACACGTTATTGATTACTGTGCCCCTTGCATGGCTGGTTGGGAGAGACGAATCTATTGACCCGATGCTGCGGGTTCTTAACAAAGACATGTTCTCACATTTTTGGATGTCTATCAAAGATGATTGTGAAACATGATCATAATTAATATTATTAATTACAGCACATTGCGTTATACTCTGTACTAGGATTGTGCTATACAAAAAATAAATATCGAAGAAAATATGATCTTACGTGATTCGTTACCCGGTAGTAAACAATACGAACGAGGCTTCTTGTGCCATTTTTGATGGTGTGTTGTGTAGCCTGTCCAGCAGTGATAAGGTTACTTGAAATGTAAGTTATTTGCCACCATTAAGAAAATGATTCTTAACTTACAACCAATATAATATATATGGCTTCCTTAACGTAATGCAGTGTTTTTTCAACCTTTTTTGAGCCAAGGCACATTTTTTGCGTTGGAAAAATCTGGAGGCACACCACCAGCAGAAATCACTTAAAAAACGAAACCCAGTTGACAGTAAAAAGTCGTCGTCACAATTTTTGGATATGACATTAAAGCATAACCAAGCATGCATCACTATACCTCTTGTCTCAAAGTAGGTGTACTGTCACCACCTGTCACATCACGCCCTAACTTATTTTGTATTTTTGGCGGTTTTCCTGTGTGTGGTGTTTTACTTCTTGTCTTGCGCTCCTATTTTTTAGGGCATTTTCCTGTAGCAGTTTCATGTCTTCCTTTGAGCGGTATTTCCCGCATCTACTTTGTTTTAGCAATCAAGAATATTTCAGTTGTTTTTACCCTGTAATGAGGTGGCGACTTGTCCAGGGTGTAACCCGCCTTTCGCCCGATTGTAGCTGAGATAGGCTCCAGCGTCCCCCATGACCTCGAAGGGAATAACTGGTAGAAAATGGATGGATTATCCTTCTTTGTGGGGACACTGTTGATTGTCATGTACGGATGTACTTTGTGGACGCCGTCTTTGCTCCGCAGTAAGTCTTTGCTGTCGTCCAGCATTCTGGTTTTGTTTACTTTGTAGTTCAGTTTTAGTTTTGTTCTGCATAGCCTTCCCTAAGCTTCAATACCTTTTCTTAGGGGCACTCACCTTTTGTTTATTTTCTTGTTTAAGCATTAAATACCTTTTTTTACCTGCACACTGCCTCCCGCTGTTTCCAACATCTACAAAGTAATTTGCTACTCGCTGCCACCTACTGATATGGGACAGTATTACACTGTTATTCGAGACAACACCGACACTCAACAACAACATATCATTTGCAGACTACAATTACTGGTTTACAAAACACATATTTTGACCCCAAATAGGTGAAATTAGATCATCTCCCACGGCACACCAGATCGTATCTCACGGCACACAAGTGTGTTGCGGCACGGTGGTTGGAAAACACTGACGTAATGTAGCGTCCTCACTAGCGAGCTAGCAGCTAACATCCCGCAGCTACGCAAACTGCTGCTAAGTTACGAATCCTTTTCTCATTGGTGGCAAATAACTTACATTTCAAGTGGCCTTATCACTGCTGGACAGGCTACACGACACACCGTAAAAAATGGCACAAGAAGCCACGTTCGTATTGTTTACTACCAGGAATCGAATCACGTGAGATCATATTTTTTTCGATATTTTTTTTTTTCGTGACGTCACAGGTTCCAAACACTTGGTGCGGAAACAAGCACTAAAGTATAGCACTCAGAGTAGACTCACCCAAACAGTTTCATGGTAAAGTTGCAATGTTCAATGCCAACAAAACAAGCCAACAAACCACACACAAAAAAACACTCGAATGTAAGGTAAGGCTACACTTCTCCAAAATGCGCTAGCTTGACGCTAATTTACATTAGATTTACCATATGCATAATACTGATTAGCATTAGTGATACAACATGGCGATTTCAACACCTCAAAATTTGGCAATTAAAACTACAACTAAGATGCTCATTACAATCAAACAGCAATGATCAACATGTACAGTATAAACACGTTATACGGCACAACATCAGACTAGACAGACTATCAACTTAATTACAAGGACTACTTTTTAGCTAGGCAACACACTGTAGTCTTTACACTACTGCCATCTAACGTTTTGGAATTGCAACTGCATGCAAAGTCGACTATGTAATAATTGCTAATGAGACCCAGACGTTTAATAGGAAAACAGTTTATAAGACGTTATCAAGCACAGTTATCATACTCAGTTAAATTTTTTGATTTTACATTAAAAAAGGAGAACATTCTGGACTATAAACTGATACTTTGTTCCTTATCTTGAAACCCAGCAGCTTAAAAGTGGCAAAAAAGACGGAGGAAATTGATGAAGGCTCATCAAACACTTATGTGTAACATCCCACCGGTGAACAATGCTTATTGGTAACAGGTGGGTGCCATGATTGGGTATAAAAGCAGCTTCCATGAAATGCTCAGTCATTCACAAACAAGGATGGGGCGAGGGTTACCGCTTTGTGAACAAATGTGTGAGCAAATCGTCAAACAGTTTAAGAACAACATTTCTCAACGAGCTATTGCAAGGAATTTAGGGATTTCACCATCTACGGTCTGTAATATCATCAAAAAGTTCAGAGAATCGGGAGAAATCACTGCACGTATACGAGGATATTATGGACCTTCGATCCCTCAGGCGGTAATGAATCAAAAAGCAACATCAGTGTGTAAAGGATATCACCACACGGGCTAAGGAACACTTCAGAAAACCACTGTCAGTAACTACAGTTCGGCGCTCCATCTGTAAGTGCAAGTTAAAATTATACTATGCGAAGCCAAAGCCATTTATCAACAACACCCAGAAACACCTCCGGCTTTGCTGGGCCCGAGCTCTGCAAAGTGGAAATGTGTTTTTTGGTCTGTCGAATCCACATTTCAATTTGATTTTGGAAACTGTGGACGTTGTGGCCTGTGGAACAAAGAGTAAAATAACCAACCGGATTGTTATAGGCACAAAGTTCAAAACCCAGCATCTGTGATGGTATGAGGGTGTATTTGTGCCCAAGACATGGGTAACTTACACATCTGTGAAGGCACCATTAATGCTGAAAGGTACATACAGGTTTTGGAGCAACATATGCTGCCATCCAAACAACGTTATCATGGATGCCCCTGCTTATTTCAGCAAGACAATGGCCAAGTCACGTGTTACAACAGCGTGGCTTCATAGTAAAAGAGTGTGGGTACTAGACTGGCCTGCCTGTAGTGCACACTTGTCTCCCATTGAAAATGTGTGGCGCATTATGAAGTGTAAAATACGACAATGGAGACCCCGGACTGTTGAACAACTTAAGCTGTACATCAAGCAAGAATGGGAAATAATTCCACCTTAAAAGGTCTCCTCAATTCCCAAACGTTTACTGAGTGTTGTTAAAAGGAAAGTCCATGTAACACAGTGGTAAAAATGCCTCTGTGACAACTTTTTTGCAATGTATTGCTGCCATTAAATTTTAAGTTAATGATTATTTGCAAAAAAAAAAAGTTTCTCAGTTTGAACATTTAATATCTTGTCTTTGCAGTCTATTCAATTGTATATAAGTTGGAAATGTTTTGCAAATCCTCGTATTCTGTTTTTATTTATGAATTACACATTATGCCAACTTCACTGGTTTGGGGTTTTGTAGATATTAACAGTAAATTAACAAGTAGTTTTAAGAAAATAATATAACCGGAAGGGATGCAATAACGTGCATGTTACTGCATACGCCAGGATCTACAATAGGAACTAGAGAAGTCCGATAATATCAGCAGTCCGATTTTATCGGCCGATGAATGCTTTAAAATGTAATATCGGAACTTATCGGTATCGGTTTCAAAATGATCGGTACCGGTTTCAAAAAGTAAAATGTATGACTTTTTAAAACGATGCTGTGTACACGGACGTAGGGAGAAGTACAGAGCGGCAATAAACCCTAAAGGCACTGTCTTTTGCGTGCCGGCCCAGTCACATAATATCTACGGCTTTTCACACACACAAGTGAATGCAAGGCATACTTGATCAACAGCTATACAGGTCACACTGAGGGTGGCCGTATAAACAACTTTAACACGGTTATGAATATGCGCCACATTGTGAACCCACACCAAGCAAGAATGACAAACACATTTTGGGAGAATATCTGCACCGTAACACAACATAAAAACACAGAACAAATACCCAGTGTGGAGAGGCGGAGCCGGCAGCCCGACAGCTAGGCAAGGCACACCGTAGCCCAGCCCAAGCTGGCGGCGAGGAGACGTGGCCGGCAGTCCGACAGCGAGGCAGGGACCACCGTAGCCTGGCCCAAGATGGCGGCTTGGAGGCGTGGACTGCGCGCAGGCAGCAAGGCGGGGCACGCCGGAATCAACCCCGCAAATATTATCAGGTGCGTGGGTCGCCCAGCTGGACACAATTTAAATCTCCTCTCGCACTATATAAAAGAGCAGTGGCCGTAAACGCCGGGGGAAGAGACAGAGAGAGAAGGAGCCAGGAGGAAACGGATGCTGAACGAGAGCGAGAGAGAGCCACAGGAAGACGAAGACGCATGCGACTGACAAGGTGGAGCATCAGAGCAAGCAGAAAACCGGCAAAACGGAAAAGAAAACCGGCAAGACACTTTAATATTGCAAAACAAAAGAAGTCTAAACCTGCTCGACAGAATGTCATTCCTTGGTGGTCTTGAGAACCCGCACGACGATGGTTTGAGACCGTCACACCCAGAACCCCTTGCAGCACTAACTCTTCCGGACGCTACACTATACACCCATACTATCCCCTCCCCCACCTCAACCTCCTCATGCTGTCT
The DNA here is from genome assembly GCF_033978795.1 of Nerophis ophidion. Lineage (NCBI taxonomy): Eukaryota > Metazoa > Chordata > Actinopteri > Syngnathiformes > Syngnathidae > Nerophis > Nerophis ophidion. The sequence goes on along the minus strand of NC_084631.1, from coordinate 21,513,107 downwards.
CATGGAGAGCATGTCCCAAATTCCAAGCTGTTGTTTTGAGGCATGTTAAAATAAAATAATGCACTTTGTGACTTCAATAATAAATTGCTGGCATTTTTTCTTTCCATAACTTGAGTTTTTTTTTTTTTTTGAAAACTTTGTTACATTGTTTCATGCATCCAGCGGGGGCATCACAACAAAATTAGACAAAATAATGTGTTAATTCCACGACTGTGTATATTGGTATCGGTTGATATCGGTATCGGTAATTAAGGGATGGACAATATCAAAATATCGGATATTGGCAAAAAAGCCATTATTGGACATCTCTAATAGGAACATTTGTAACCTATTTTGAAATGGTAATGTTGTCCTTTATATACCGCATCATATATTTTGATGTATTGTTATTGCAAGAGTCTGCAATATATATTGTATATTTTTGGCTATATTGCCCATCTGTACTGTAAGTATGTGTGTACGATGTTATAAACATGTACAAGGATGATTACGGGCCTTCTCCAAAACACACTTGACCTTTTTCCTCATCAGAAATGAACGCATAACAATCTTCATTGGTCATTGTTTCATTTTTCCTCCATTAGTTCATCATTTGCTCCAACTGATTTCCCCCCCCCTATTACTTAACGACAAAGAGCAACGTGACAGGAACGACGTTATCGTCCTTTAACGTATAATTTGCTGACACAAGTTCAAACAATTTTATACTCCGGTACGCAATCTCCCAAGAGCCTTTTTTCTTACAGCTTTTTCTGAGAGGGTGGTGCAATCTACCTTGTCGGAGGTGTTGATTGCACCTAGACTCTTCCTCTGGTTAAGGAGTCTGACAACAGGATTAATTAGAGTTCCAGCATGCAAATCAATTCAAATAAAATAGGGGGAAGGCTTGGAAGTAAGAAAAACAGGTCATCAAATACAAACTCCATTTCCATATGAGTTGGGAAAATTGTGTTAGATGTAAATATAAACGGAATACAATGACTTGCAAATCATTTTCAACCCCTATTCAGTTGAATATGCTACAAAGACAACATATTTGATGTTCAAACTGATAAACTTTTTTCTTTTTTTGTGTGCAAATAATCATTAACTTTAGATTCTGATGCCAGCAACACATGACAAAGAAGTTGGGAAAGGTGGCAATAAATACTATAAAGTTGAGGAATGCTCATCAAACACTTATATGGAACATCCCTCTGGTGTACTGGCTAATTGGGAACAGTTAGGTGCCATGTTTGGGTATAAAAACAGCTTCCCAAAAACGCTCAGTCTTTCACAAGAAAGGATGGGGCGAGGTACACTCCTTTGTCCACAACTGCGTGAGCAAATAGTCAAACAGTTTGAGAACGTTTCTAAAAAGTGCAATTGCAAGAAATTTAGGGATTTCCACATCTCCATTCCATAATATCATCAAAAGGTTCAGAGAATCTGGAGAAAGCACTCCACGTAAGCGGCATGTCCAGAAACCAACATTGAATGACCGTGACTTTCGATCCCTCAGATGGCACTGTATCAAAAACCGACATCAATCTCTAAAGGATATCACCACATGGCCTCAGGAATACTTCAGAAAACCACTGTCACTAAATACAGTTCGTCGCTACACCTGTAAGTGCAAGTTAAAGCTCCACTATGCAAAGCAAAAGACACTTATCAACAACATCCAGAAACACCGCCGGCTTCGCTGGGCCCGAGATAGGGATTTCAACATCTCCGGTCCATAATATCATCAAAAGGTTCAGAAAATCTGGAGAAATCATTCTACGTAAGCGGCATGGCCGGAAACCAGCATTGTATGACCGTGACCTTCGATCCTTCAGAACGCACTGTATCAAAAACCGACATCAATCTCTAAAGGATATCACCACATGGGTTTAGGAACACTTCAGAAAACCACTGTCACTAAATACAGTTCGTCGCTACACCTGTAAGTGCAAGTTAAAGCTCCACTATGCAAAGCGAAAGCCACTTGTCAACGACATCCAGAAACGCCGCCGGCTTCGCTAGGCCCGAGATAGGGATTTCAACATCTCCGGTCCATAATATCATCAAAAGGTTCAGAAAATCTGGAGAAATCATTCTACATAAGCGGCATGGCCGGAAACCAGCATTGAATGACCGTGACCTTCGATCCTTCAGACGGCACTGTATCAAAAACCGACATCAATCTGTAAAGGATATCACCACATGGGTTTAGGAACACTGCAGAAAACCACTGTCACTAAATACAGTTCTTTGCTACATCTGTAAGTGCAAGTTAAAACTGTACTATGCAAAGCTAAAGCCATTTTATCAACAACATCCAGAAACGCCGCCGGCTTCGCTGGGCCCGAGATCATTCAAGATGGACTGATGCAAAGTGAAAAAGTGTTCTGTCGTCTGACGATTCCACATTTCAAATTGTTTTTGGAAATATTCGACATTGTGATTTTTTTTCTGAAACTTTCAGGAAATGTCAGAACTAAGGAACAAGTGATTCGATTTTGGCGATGATCCGGATCACTGAGGCGGTATAGCTTGGTTGGTAGAATGGCCGTGTCAGCAACTTCAGGGTTCCAGGTTCGATCCCTGCTTACGCCATCCTAGACACTTTACCAACCTGCTCCCAGTGTCACCCACACTGGTTTAAATGTAACTCATATATTGGGTTTTTGCTTTGAGTCATTAGAGAAAATTGCTATATAAATATAACTCACTTTACTGTCTGAGTTCAGGATTTTTGTTTTAAAGCAGGTGTGTCAAAATAATTCTAGATCGGGGGCCACATAGAGAAAAATCTTCTCCCAAGTGGGCTGTACTGGTAAAATCACGGCACGATAACTTAAAAATAAAGACAACTTCTTTTAGGATCCGGTGCCCGGATCATGTTTTCCTCTGTTAGCTTTGACTACCTCATTTCTGTTTTCTGCACCCCCGGGGTTTGTGTTTACATGGGTGCTGATTGGTTGCAGCTGCCTCTGATTAGTGCCTGGGATGCTCACCCGCTGCCAGGCACTAATCAGAAAGCTATTTATTCACGTTGCTCTGACTTCCGAGTTTGCTACAAGCAACAGCTGACGACGGCTATAGTTTGGATTCTTCTTTGTATGCTGGCTCCCGCGCTCGCCTTCTTAGCTTTGCCTCCCATGCTATCGGCACACTTTTGTTTGTTCCTGCATGATTTATACCAATAAAACATTTCCTACAGTCCCAGTAGCGGCTTATATTAAGGAAATTACAGTATTTCACATTGTGTTCTGCATGTAAAACCATTATTTGCTATAAAATGTGTTCTGTGTTCATATTTATTTTGGCTGTCCATGGTGGATTATTTAGATTTGCCTTATATGTAAAATTACTTCAGTTTTTGTATGAATGAAAACCAAGGTAACACTATAGACCAGGGGTAGGGAACCTGTGGCTCTAGAGCCTGATGTGGCTCTTTTGATGACTGCATCTGGCTTTCAAAAAATCTTAGCTGACATTGCTTAACACGATAAGTAATGAATAATTCCGCTGGTAATCAGTTTTGATTGATTGATTGAAACTTTTATTAGTAGGTTGCACAGTACAGTACATATTCAATTGACCACTAAATGGTAACACCCGATTAAGTTTTTCAACTTGTTTAGGTCGGGGTCCACGTAAATCAATTCATGGTACGTGTTAAAGTGTTGAAAACAACATTGAAAATATAAAACATTCTCATGCATTTTAATCCATCCATCCGTTTTCAACCCCACCAGTTCAAAAAGTCGAATTCAGAAGTATTTTATTCATTATTGGTTAGCTTCAGAACAACAATGTTATTAAAAAGAATAAGAGACTTATTATTCTCTAAAAATGTTGGTCTTACTTAAAAATGCAGGCATTTAGTTGTATTCAGTGTTAAAAAATATTATATGGCTCTCACAGAAATACATTTTAAAATATTTGGTTTTCATGGCTCTCTCCGCCAAAAAGTTTCCCGACCCCTGCTCATAAATAAGGCTTTTTTAAGTCTTATTATATAGACTTATTTCATTATAAAAAAACAAGCTGAGGGGCCAAAAATGACCTGTAGGCCGTACTTTGGACACCACTACTCTTCTCACCAGTTGCACAAAATTCCTAAGATGAATAGCTTAAATGTTTGTTTCACATTGACAGCTGCAACAATATGAGATTCCTGTTGTACTTATGACATACTTGCCAACCTTGAGAACTCCAATTTCGGGAGGTAGGGAGTGGGGGGTGGGTCGTGGTTGGCAGCGTGGTTTGGGCAGGGGGTGTGGTTAGGAGGAGACGAGTATAATTCACCAACTCGAGTATTTCATATATATATATATATATATATATATATATATATATATATATATATATATATATATATATGTATATATATATATATATTGTCCAGGGTGTAACCCGCCTTCCGCCCGATTGTAGCTGAGATAGGCGCCAGCGCCCCCCGCGACCCCGAAAGGGAATAAGCGGTACTTAATGGATGGATGGATGGATATATATATATATATATATATATATATATATGTATGAAATACTTGACTTTCAATTAATTCTAGCTATAAATGTTTATTTTATTATATATATAAATAAAAGAAATAGTTGAATTTCAGATGGCACCTATCAAATACACAGTAATAAAAACACAGTTGTTCTACTAACTGTACTGTGCTTGCTGGTTATTAAAAAAAAAAAAAACAACACTTACCTTTCACTATTTGAGTAGCCTCTGTTCCGCCATTTGCGTACTGGCGAGAGTCACTTGCCGTCAGGTGCACAACACCACATAAATCGTAGGCCAATCAAAAAGCAACTCCATAACGCTATAGCCAACATTCACCAGGAGATGGCAACAGACAACATAGAATCACTCTATTACAGACGGCGTTGCCATTGCTGTAACTTCCTCGTTCTTCTGCTTCGTCTCCTTGTGTGTGCAGTTTTTTATTAAAAATCCGTAGATGTTGTAACGTGATTGGGCAGGCAAGCTGTTTATATAACAGGAAAGCGGACGTGAAAACAGGCTGTCCCCACTCATGTTCGCATGGAGCTGGAGGGGGCGTGAATTTCGGGAGATTTCCTGGAGAAAATTTCTTCCGGGAGGTTTTCGGGAGAGGCGCTGAATTTCGGGAGTCTCCCGGAAAATCTGGGAGGGTTGGCAAGTATGACTTATGACATTTACAACACCAGTTTATTCACATTTGTTTATTCATTTTGAGTATGAAATGCATTGTCAGTATGCTAATTTGCATATCATTATGGATAATGAGCACTCACTTTCCTGTAAGACTCATTTATTGTATGCTTAAAAGACATAACCCTTAACTCAGTGGTTCTCAAATGGGGGTACGCATACCCCTGGGGGTACTTGAAGGTATGCCAAGGGGTACATGAGATTTCAAAAAAAATATTCTAAAAATAGCAACAAATCAAAAATCCTTTATAAATATATTTATTGAATTATACTTCAACAAAATATGAATGTAGTTTATAAACTGTGGAAATGTTTTTTTACAACAATGCAATATTAAGTGTTGACAGCTAGATTTCTTGTGGACATGTTCCATAAATATTGTTAAAGATTTATTTTTTTGTGTAGAAATGTTTAGAATGATGTTGATGAATCCAGATGGATCTCTATTACAATCCCCAAGGAGGGCACTTTAAGTTGATTACTTCTATGTGTAGAAATCTTTATAACTGAATCGTTTGTTTTTTAACAAGTTTTTAGTTATTTTTATATCTTTTTTTTCCAAATAGTTCAAGAAAGACCATTACAAATGAGCAATATTTTCCACCATTATACAATTAAATAAATCAGAAACTGATGACATAGTGCTGTATTTTACTTCTGTATCTCTTTTATCCAACCAAAAATGCTTTGCTCTGATTAGGGGGTACTTGAATTAAAAAAAATGTCCACAGGGGGTACATCACTGAAAAAAGGTTGAGAACCACTGCCTTAACTCACATGTATCTTCAAATGGGCAATCATAAATTCATTTACGTTACGCCTCTTTTTCCCCCCGCCCCGATGCTGATTTTGCAGCATAATATGAATAAATCATACAGGGAAATACATTTGAACGATGCTTTATGAAAAGCGGCTTTATTCATCCATTTAATAACACCTCCATGAAGACAATTTGTACAAGATACATCACATCCTAAAGTGCACAAATACTGTACAACGGAAAACGACTTAAATACAGAAGGGTGGGGTATAGGATTGGGGAGGGAGGGAACAAATCACCTTTGTAAATGGAAAAAAAAAGGAAAAAAAGGAAAAAAAAAATGGATTTCAAAATGAACATGCTAGTTCAAAGCCAACAATCACTATGCATGTTTCTGCTCAGGTATGTGAGGCCTGGGGAAAATAACCTTGTGCAGCTTGCTTGGGGGCGCAACACTAAGCTTTGGCACCTTTAGAGAAAAGAGAAAAAAGACATTAAGGAATGGAGCGCATTTAATTATATTTAGTTTCAATAAATTACAGTCTTAGGGGCTTGTGTAGAATGCATAATAACCCATGCCTTTTGGGTTGTCCTTATTGTAATCCTCCGAGGTCAAGTCTTCACACTTGATTGTTGGAGAGTTCTCTGTGCTGGAGCCCCCGGGGGACATCTTGCGCCTCTTGCACACCATGGAGTACACGCCTGAGTCGCTAGAATCCACCGATTTCAGCGAGTGGGACGTCTCGATCCAGGTGGACGCCGACGGCGCCGTTTCTTCCTGCAGCTTGTCTTTAGTGGCCCCCAGCTGGTCCTCTGGGAAGGCCGGGGGACTCGGGCGAGGTGACCAGGGAAGGCCAGTGGTCATCTTGCGTTGGTAGGAGCTTCTGGTGCCCCACCCCGCGGCCATGGAGGCGAAGGCCGAATCTGGGTAGTAACTCAGGGCGTGGGACGTCTGTAGGGAGAGGGGCTTGATGCCGTAGGACAACAGACTACTGGTGGAATAGTCATTCTCATAGGACAGGTCCAGCTTGTTGGCGCCCGGCTGCTGGACCGGGGGGACGAACCAGCGTTGGGCGGATGCGGCGGCGCTGGCGTCCTCGCTTTGCGGGGACAGGAGGCTGCTGGTTTGGGGCACGGCCCGTTCGCTGCTGTAGAAGCGGTTCTGCGGCAGGTTGTTGACAAACTGGTCCTGAAAGAAAGGCTGCATGGCGTAGCGGGCGCCGGGCACAATTTGGGTCGACCGGGGAGAGTCCGTCGGGGATGGAGTCAAGCGGTCGCTCTCTGGGGCCGTGTACATTCTGTGGGAATGAAGCAAGAAAATTGGATTAGATGCCAGCATGGAATGATAACAATAAAGTCCAATAGGGGAAACCTACGAGTCATAATTGTCCCGAAAGCCTTTCGCAAAGGGATTGTGGTCAATCTTCAGTTGTGTGATCTGGGAGGGAAAACATTAGGAAATCAGATTCATACAATAAGCAACACTTAAAATGCTCCGTTTAAATTCTTACATCCGTGTTCTGGTAGGCAGTGACTGCTATAAACTGGTTCTCAGGGAAGGTGAACGTTTGAGTTCGGGCCTCGTTGCTCATATCCTCCACGCCGTCCTCTGTCACCTCCACAATGTGCAGTCGCGGTTGGTATTTATGAAGAGACTGCAAGACTATCATCTGTGAACGGAAACGCATGAATGTTGCGTAAATGCAACACGTCAATCACCTCTTTATTCCATTCAAATTTGTGCTTCGTTTGAGAATGAATAAAACAACATCCTGTTTACAATTTAATGTGGTTTTAAAAAACATCCTCTACTGCAGTGGACATTTGTTTTTATCTGACATTTGTATTCCTTTCAAATGTATGTTTGATTTGAGAATGAAGGAAACAATCTGAATTACAATAATAATAATAAATCCTCCTGGAAACCAATGTCCACTACAGTGGACATTTTTATTCCATTAAAATGTGTGCTTGGGGCGGTATAGCTCGGTTGGTAGAGTGGCCGTGCCAGCAACTTGAGGGTTGCAGGTTCGATCCGTGCTTCCGCCACCCTAGTCACTGCCGTTGTGTCCTCGGGCAAGACACTTTACCCACCTGCTCCCAGTGCCACCCACACTGGTTTAAATGTAAAAATTTGATATTTGGTTTCACTATGTAAAGCGCTTTGAGTCACTATAGAAAAAGCGCTATATAAATATAATTCACTTCACTGCTTGATTTGAGAATGAAAGACAAAAAAAAAAAAAAACATTCTGTTTACAACATATTTTTATTCCATTCCAATTTGTTCTTGATTTGAAAATGAGGGGGTTGGGGGGTGGGGGGATTCCTATTTCAATAATTAATTGTTCTGAAAACCAATGTCCATTGTAGACGACATTTGTTTTTGGTCCATTTCTTTTTAACTAATTAGAACATTTTAATTAAATTCCAATTTGTGCTTGAATTGGAGGAAAAATTATGATTAAACAACACATCCTCTAAAAGCAAATGTCCACTGTAGTACACATGTGTTTTTGGTGTTTTATCAGAAGTACAACATCTTAATCAAAATCCAATTTGTGCTTGGTTTGAGAATAACGAAAAATATCCTGATTACAGTCCTTTAACTACAAATGTCCAATGTAGTAACCAATTGTATTTGGTTGCTCTTTTGTCAAAGTTAGGCTTTTTTTAATTTAAATCATTATTCCACCCCAATATGTGCTTAATTTGAGAATAAGGAAAACATTCTGATTACAGTCCTTTAAGTACCAATGTCCACTGTAGTAGACAATTGTATTTGGTTGCTCTTTTGTCAAAGTTAAGCTTTTTTATTTAAATCATTATTCCACCGCAATATGTGCCCAATTTGAGAATAAGGACACGTATCCTGATTACGATCCTTTAACTACCAATGTCCACTGTAGTAGACATTTGTATTTGGCCTTTCTTTTGTTAAAGTTAGGCCGTTGTTGTATTCCACTCTAACGTGTGCTTAATTTGAAATGGAGAAAAAAAAACAACTGATTACAATTATATGTCCTTATGAAAATCAATGTTGAGTTTGTGCTTGACTCTAGAATGAGGGACACAATCCTGATTACAATATTAATCGATCCTCCTGGAAACCAATGTGCACTACAGTGGACATTTTCTATCCCATTCCAATGTGTTCTTGATTTGAGAGTGAAGAAAAAGAAAATCCTTTTTACAAAATAAAATCAGCCTAAAAACCAACGTCCACTACAGTGGACATTTATGTTTAGTCTATTTCTTTTGCCAAAATTAGAACATTTTCATTCAATTCTAGTTTGTGCTTGTGATTAGAATATTAATACATCCTCTAAAAAACAATGTCCACTTTAGTATGCATGTTTTGGTCCATTTATTTTGTCAAAGTTAGACATGTTTTATTCCACTCCGATTTGTGTTTGAATAGAGATTGGAAAACAAAAAGATTGCTGTATTATATGCTTATGAAAACCAACATCCACCGCAGTTGACATTTGTCTATTTTATCAGCGTTATACATTTTTATATGTGCTTAAATTGAGAATGAAGAAAAGGTCTTAAATACAATACATTCAGTACAGAATCCAGTACAGTTGACCTTTATTTTAGGTCTATTTTTTTGGACAGATTTAGACATTTTATTCGACTCGATGAAAAATCCTGATTACAATCGGAATAAATCCCCCATAAGTAGCAGTGTGCAATATAATGTACTTTTGTTTTTGGTGTATTTATTTAGTCAGTTAGACATTTTTATTCCATTCCAATTTCTGCTTGCTTTGAGAGTGACGGTGAAAAAAAAAATTTAAATCCTGATTGCAAAAATAAAAATCAGCCTAAAAACCAACGTCCACTACAGAGACATCTATATTTGGTCCATTCATTTTGTCAAAATTACAAAATTTTTATTCAATTCTAGTTAATGCTTGATTTGAGCATGAGGAAGCATGATTACGATATTAATACATCCTCTAAAAACCCCCAAAACAATGTCCACTGTAGTTTACATTTTTTGGTTCATTCATTTTGTCAAAGTTAGACAAGTTTTATTCCACTCCAATTTGTGCTTGAATAGAGATTGAGAAAAACAACAACTGATTGCTATATTATGAAAACGAACGTCCCCTGCAGTGGACATTGTCAGTATATTTTATCAGCATTATACATTTTTATGTGCTTTATTTCAGAATGGGGAAAACATGTCTTGAATACAAAAATACATACACTTAACTACTGTACAGCGTCCACTGCAGTTGACATTTATTTTTTTTCTATTCCTTTTGTCAGATTTAGACATTTTATTCGACACTAGGATTTGAGAATGAGGAAACAAAATGTCTTAAATATTAATACATCCACTTAAGAACCATACAGCGTCCACTGCAGTTGACGTTTAGTTTTGGTCTCTCTCTTTTGACAGATTTAGACATTTTATTCGACTTGATTATTTGAGAATGAGGATGAAAATTCTTGATTGCAAGTAGAATAAATCCCCCATTTGTTTTTGGTGCATTTATTTAGTCAGACATTTTATTGTGCTTGATTTGAGAATGACAGTGAAAAAAAAATCCTGATTGAAATAATAATACTTTGTCCCAAAAAATACCAACAAGATCCACGAGAATGAGGATGAAAATTCCTGATTGCAAGTAGAATAAATCCCCCATTTGTTTTTGGTGCATTTATTTTGTCAGACATTTTATTGTGCTGGATTTGAGAATGACAATGAAAAAAAATCCTAATTGCAATAACAATATTTTGTCCCAAAAAAAACAACAACATCCACGAGAATGAGGATGAAAATTCCTGATTGCAAGTAGAATAAATCCCCTATTTGTTTTTGGTGCATTTATTTAGTCAGACATTTTATTGTGCTTGATTTGAGAATGACAATGAAAAAAAATCCTGATTGCAATAATAATACTTTGTCCCCAAGAAAAAAAACAACATCCACTCCAGTGGACATTTGTTTTTGCCAGACATTTTTTTTTTTTCGGTGGTAAAAAGAAGCCTGTCATGCAAAAACAAGGATGTCCACTGCAGAGGACAGTGGAAATGTAATCCTATTAAATTGACAACATGCCCTACCTGTGTGTTGTTATTGTTGGCTCCTTTGTTGTTGGTCAGCTTCAATTTCCCAAAAGAGATTTCTTGCCTCATCCAGTGGGCGCCGGTGTTTGGGGACTCGGGGTGAACATACATTTTGTTACCTGCAAAAATGCACATTCAATATAAAAAAAAAAAAGGATAAAGCGGTAGGAAATAGATGGACGGAATATGCTTGCTAGGTTTAATTAGACATAGGCCTGAGTGCATTTAGTATTTAAATTATCTGCTACTATATCATTGTTTGCTATTCAATTAAATAGAACCCACATTATCAAGTTGGATACATTTAATTAAATATTTCAGTCAGATAAGTAAAACTATTTATTTCAAATCGTTAATAAATGCAGCACAATTACAAACCATTGGTCATTTAATTGGTCAAATTTTCTACAAATGTTAATTTTTATTGCCCACCTTGCATGTTATTGTCTGCCTTCCCACAGGTGACCCACTTTCCGCCCTGGAAACGCCAGTGGTTCGGGTCGGCCAGGACTATTTCTACAAAGACGTTGTAATGGGCCGTCAGGTTCAGTCCGGTGATGTTGAAGCTCAGGAATGGGAACATCCGTCTGGCAAAAAAACAAATAAAAAACATTATTAAATGCTTACATATGTGACTAAATTTTTTTGGGATAATCGACAATTTAAAAAAAAAACGAATAAAAATGTGTGCATAATACGAATAACATTGTCCCATTATTATTATTATTATTATTTTTTAATTTTGCGTAATGGATTCTCACCTGCCCTGTTTGGTGATGATCATCTCGGTCTGGTGCCGGTGGAACTTGAGCCAAAGAGGCCGGTTGCAGAGATACACCTGCGCCCTCGGGCCTGCGCCGGTGCCCGGCAGAGCCATCGCGCCGATGCCGGTCCCGGGATAAGATGGATACAAGCACCCGGGCCCCTGACCGAATTGGTAGCCGCCGCTGCCAAACTGACTCCTGCCGGTGCACACGGCCGGGGAGGAGAAACCGGCGGGCGGCAGCACCGAGCCGTAGTGAAGCGAAGCCGGGTACCTGGACCCGGTGGTGCCGGTGTACACGGAGCCGGTTTGCCCCGCGTAGGGAAAGAGGGAACACGGACTCGCCATGTCGGAACTGGCCTGCGCGGACGAGATGAAATACCGATCGGAACCGAGTTCGTCTAAGCTGTACCGCCGCCCGCTGCTCAGCTCGTCCTCGCCGAGCACCGGGGAGCCTTTGCGCCCGTCCGGCCCGGTTTTAGCGAAGGTGTCCCCGTCCGGGTCGGCCAGCATCCCGCTGCCCAGCTGGTACTTCTTGGGCGCGCTGTTGTTGGACTCCGCCGCCTCGGTCCGGTCCACCTCCGGGTACTCGACTTGCGACGACGGCCTCGGGCTGCCGTTGACGCTGTCCGAGGAGGAAAGGTTGTAGAAGGTTTTGGGTAAAGAGCCCGGGAGGATGTTCTCCAACTGCATGGCTTAAAGAGTCCAGTGGGGTCAAAAATGTGTTTTTTCCCCCCTCCAGACTCAGTGATGGGAGGGCTTTTTGAAGCTTGATGAGTCGGGATGGACACCGGACTCTCACCCGCTCTTATAAGATCACGCCGTAATAGTCGCACGCATAAAGGGGGAGGAGCTTAAGGGGCCTCCTAGCAGCCAATGGTGTCACCGCTTGCTTCACGCAAATTCAATTATTATTTTTTTTAAATCCACTTTTAGAAACAAAATCAGACTCTTTTTTTTCCCTCTTTCAAATAAGTTTACCTTAAATAAAAAAATAAAAACAAATAAAAAATACGCATCACGTTGAAGACTCCATAGCAGAAGCCCGCCTAATACTTGCCCCAACAAACAAACAAACACGAACACTGGCTAACACGTAAAACACGTCCGAAAAAAATGTCACATTCATCATTATTTTTCTTCCACGCGCCTACAAATGTTCCGCGTCCACTTGAGGCCTCGGAGTCCACGCAGGGAGCTTCCTATAACATCGCCCCCCCCCCAAAAAAATCACACGTGCATCTTATTGACGATAATTGCCCACGTGATCCCGTCATTGAAAATGAATACTTTTTTATTTATTTAACGGAAGCATGTTTACGCCACTAAGAAATACCCTATAACTGTAAATCGTGAGGTAAGTAATTATAAAATAAATTAGGGGAAAAGTCATAATTTTAAGATAAAAAGGCATACAAAAATTTGAAATGATGAGATGAGCTGGCCGACTTGTCCGGGGTGCACCCCGCCTTCCGCCCGAGTGCAGCCGAGATAGGCTCCAGCACCCCCCAAAAATGGACAAGCGGTAGGAAATGGATGGATGGATGGAGATGAGGTTGCGACTTGTTCAGGGTGTACATCGCCTTCCGCCCGAGTGCAGCCGAGATAGGCTCCAGCACCCGCAAAAAATGGACAAGCAGTAGAAAATGGATGGATGGATGGAGATGGGGTGGTGACTTTTCCAGGGTTTACCCGGCCTGCCGACCGAATGCAGCGGAGATAGGCTCCAGCACCCCTCGCCCCCCACGAAAGGAACAAGCAGTAGAAAATGGATGGATGAAGATAAGAAAGTTATAATTATGAGATAAAAAGTCACACTCAAAGTCGTACTTTTAATCAATGTATTTGCAAATAGCTCATAATTTCGATTTTTTAAAATCTCATAATTAAGATTTTTTTTATCCCATAATTTCAACCTCTTATCTCATAATGTAAACTTTCATGATTTTTTTTTATCACATAATTGTGACTTTATAGTTTCGAATTTTTACATTATAATTTCGATTTTTCTTGTCTCATAATTATGACTTTTCATCACTTAATTTCTACTTTTTATCTCATAATTGTCGCTTATCATTGGTGCATATTTATATTTAGTGGCGGAAACGGGCGTCCTTACTTTTTGTACACGGCATAGAACAAAAAGAAAATGAATGACACTAGAATTACTTTTTGTATTGAATAAATTCCGTTGACAAATAATTCTAAAATGACACAACATGTCTAAAAATACTTATTTTATTGAATTTATAATCAACTCATCGAGTAATGTGGCCTGTTTGGATCAATTGAAAACGTGCAAATTCAGGATTAAATCCTTTTTTTTTTTTTTTTTTTTAAAGTGCATGTTTATATTTTACTTCCAAAAAGCATTTGAAGCCACAGGAAAATAAAAAAGGACAAAGCCAATACATTAAAAAATAGTTTTGTCTTGAACATTTTTCAAGTGAGCGAAAAAATATGAATTATAAGAATTTCTTTTGTCATATATAATTATAAATACTAAAGTGCAGCTGGGATATACCACGCCCCCTCCCCTGTCACCGTGAGAGGGACAAGCGGTAGGAAATGGATGTATGTGTGTGTATAGTACTAACCGCATTCTACCACTTTATCAGCATAGGAAGGAAACAGTGACCTCTTGCGGTCATTGCAGGTAACTTTTCTTACTCTGTTTACAACTAAAGTGTAAGTGTGACTTTGTGTGTGTGCCTGTGTGTGTGTGTGTGTGTGTGTGTGTGTGAGAGTGTTTGTTATTAGAATATGAAGAGCAGGGATGGAGATGAATTTGGGGAGGAAGGGGATAGAAATCTGTGAAGAGGTGAGGGAGGATCTCGGCTGGAGGCAGATTGGCTCCTGCATTAAACGGGACTGTAAAGCCGGACGCAGGACCATCAAGGGACCGGAGCTAATTGCCCTGCACACGACTGTCAATCAAAACCGGAGACCCTTCCCGAACATTCAACAACCGAGACAAGGCGCCACTGCGATCCAATTTGAATGTTTTGACTGCTCCCTCGACATAATATCTCACTTCTCCAAGGCGGTGTGCTGATTTTACCCAATTTTTTTTTATGTTGCCTCACTCTTGGCAAACAAATATTTGCTCATGAAGAGACAACAAGAAAACGGACTAAACATTCTCGATCAAAGCGCACAAGATGTTACCTTGAACAGGAAGAAAAAACAAGCACACAGTTGGGGCCCTTACCAGGATTTTTTCCACTCCTTCTTTATTTAAACGTCAACAATTTAATGCATGTTTTGTACTAAAACAAATTGTTCGGTAATTGTTATCATGTGCAAAATAACAAATAATACATTTCTTGACACAACTCCGACCAGGTATCAAACCTGGTATGACTGTCTTACAAGACCAGCACTAAAAGATGAAATTTGCCAATATATTTTTATTAGTGGCGGAGCAGGAAGGGGCTATGAATACATTTTCGGTAACATTTCATATGAAGCACCCTGTCTTTCATTAAAGGCCTACTGAAATGAGATTTTCTTATTTAAACTGGGATAGCAGGTCCATTCTATGTGTCATACTTGATCATTTTGCGATATTGCCTTATTTTTGCTGAAAGGATTTAGTAGAGAACATCCACGATAAAGTTCGCAACTTTTAGTCGCTAATAAAAAAGCCTTCTTTTTACCGGAAGTAGCAGACGATGTGCGCGTGACGTCACCGGTGTGAGGGCTTTTCACATCTTCACATTGTTTATAATCATAGCCACCAGCAGCAACAGCTATTCGGACCAATTTTCCCATTAATTTGAGTGAGGATGAAAGATTCGTGGATGAGGAAAGTTAGAGTGAAACACAAAAAAAATAAATGAATAGGGTTCATTTCAGATGTAATTGGACGCACTTACTAGGATAATTCTGGACGATCCCTTATCTGCTTATTGTTTTAATAGTGTTTTAGTGAGATTGTAAAGTCATACCTGAAAGTCGGATGGCTGCGGTGAACGGCAGTGTCTCTCAGAGAAGCTAATGCAGGAGCCAAGATCACAGCTGCCTTTTTGAGCTGCAGGAGGAAGTCGCATAATCCACTGAAGTCTCTGGTAAAAGCCGACTTAATATCACAATTTTCCCATCCAAAAACTTGCTGGTTGACGTCGAGAAACATGTTCGTTTGACCACTCTGTGTTAAAGCTTCACAACAAACAAAGAAACACAGGCTGTGTTTCGGTGCTAAAGGCAGCTGCAATCCACCGCTTTCCACCAACAGCATTGTTCTTTATAGTCTCCATTATTATAATTGAACGAATTGCAAAAGATTCAGCAACACAGGTGGCCAAATTACTGTGTAATTATGCGATGAAAAGAGACGACTTTTAGCCGTGTGTGGTGCTGGGCTAATATGTCCCCTCCAACCCGAGACGTCACAAACACGCGTCATCATTCCACGACGTTTTCAAGAAAAAACTCCCGGGAAATTTAAAATTGCAATTTAGTAAACTAAACCGGCCGTATTGGCATTTGTTGCAATGTTAATATTTCATCATTGATATATAAACTATCAGACTGCGTGGTCAATTGTAGTCGGTTTCAGTAGGCCTTCAAAGGGGCTGTTTGCAACTTCCTCACAGTTATATTTTTTGGTTTCTAAAAAACCCTGTTGGCTATCTTATGTTAACATGAGTATTTGGAACACAGTTAGAAAAAAATGTCTCTATTTTTCACAATTACTAAGTCTATGTAATACACATTTTTGCCAGTCTAAGACAGGTGTCAAACTCGTTTTCATTGAGGGCCACATCGTAATTTAAACACCACATGACATGGTGGGCCAGATTAAATGATGTGACCGAACACATAAACTGATGTGACCAAACGCATTGGACGAGGTGACGGACCAAATTTAAATGTGTTGACAGACCACACTGAATGACATGACGGGCCACTTTAAATAATATGACGTGATGAACAACATTAAATGACATGATGGGCTACCACCACTTCAAATGATGTGGCAGACCACAATTAATGACATGGTGGGCTACTTTAAATGATGTGAAGGGTTACTTTAAATGACATGACGGACCACTTTAAATAATATGCCGTGATGAAATACATTAAATGACATGATGGGCTATACCACCACAGCAAATGACGTGACAGACCACAATTAATGACATGGTGGGCCAAATTAAATGATGTGCAGGGTCACTTTAAATGATGTGACGGGCTGCTCTAAATGACGGGGCGGGTCACATTGAATGACATAGCGGGTCACTTTAAATGATGTGACAGATCACTTTAAATGATTTGGCAAACCATGTTATTTGATGTTGTGGGCCACTTTTAAATGAAGACTGACCACTTTAAATGACATGGTTTTATGTCATCCATTGTGGATTACATAATGGACCACTTTAAACGATTTGGATGATATGGTGGGCTACATTAAATGATGTAACGGACCACTTCAAATGACATGGTGTTATGTCATCCAATGTGGATGACATACTGGACCACTTTAAACGATGTGGATGATATGGTGGGCCACATTAAATGATGTAATGGACCACTTCCAATGACATGGTGTTATGTCATCCAATGTGGATGACATAATGGACCACTTTAAACGATGTGGATGATATGGTGGGCCACCTTAAATGATGTAATGGACCACTTCCAATGACATGGCGGGTCACTTTAAATGGTGTGACAGATCACTTCAAATGATGTGACGGATCACGTTAAATGATATGGCGAACCATGTTAAGTGAAGTTGTTGGCCTTTTTTTAAATGATGACGGACCACTTCAAATGACATGGCGGGTCACTTTAAATCAGGGGTCTCAAACATGCGGCCCGCACCCTGATATGACAATTTAATGCTAGTGCGGCCCGCGAGTTTAATATGAACGCATGAATGCCGTTTGGCAGCGCCATATTTACCAACGCCATACTTACCAACACTCCCAATTTTCCCGGCAGACCCCTGAATTTCAGGGTATCCAATCTATAGAATTCCTGTCGATTTTCTCCCAACCAACAACATTCAGGGGGTTCCATGATAGCACTGTCTTTAGCGCCACCTACATCCTGTACAAACAGCGTGCAAGCCCAATTATATGTTGTGTTTAGCTGTTGAGGACACACTTGTGCTATTGCAAGACATATTTGATCAACAGCTACACAGGTCACGCTGAGGGTGGCCGTAAAAAAAAACTTCAACATCGTTACAAATATGTGCCACACTGTGAATCCACAACAAACAAGAATGACCAACACATTTTGGGAGAACATCCACACCGTAACACCACATAAACGCAACAGAACAAATACCCAGAATCCCATGCAGCACTAACTCTTCCAGGCTTCAAAATACACCCCCGCTACCAGCATTCAACAAGTTTTTTAGTTATTTTTATATCTTTTTTTCCAAATAGTTAAAAAAAGACCAAAGTTTGAGACCCCTGCTTTAAATGGTGTGACAGATCACTTCAAATGATGTGATGGACCACGTTAAATGATATGGCGAACCATGTCAAATGATGTTGTGGGCCAGATTTAAATGATGACCGACCCATAATGTGACGGACCAGATTCTTTTATTTTTGGGCCACCTTAAAATGATCTAAGAGACCACTTTAAATGATGTAACAGACCAAGTTAAATGACGTAGTGAACCACTTTAAATGGTGTGGTGGGCCACATTAATTGATTTGGCTGGGCCATTACTTGAATTGGCCGGGCCACATTAATTGAATAGGCCACGTAAAATGCCAAGGTAGACCATTTTGAATGACATGGTGGGACACTTTAATTGATGGGATGGTCCACTTTAATAAAAGTGGCGGACCACATTGAATAACATGTTGGGCTACCATAAACGACCCTACCCACCACATCAAATGATGTGATGGACCACATTTAATTTAGGTTTTTTAATTATGTAATTGATGATTTGGAACATTTTTAAACGTTGAGGGACCACTTTAAATGACATAGTGGGACACCTTAAAATTATGTGACGGACCACTTTAAATGATATGGCAGACCACATTGAAGGACATGACGGACCACTTTAAACGATGTGGCTGACGACATTGAATGATATGGCAGGACATGTTAAATTATGTAACAGACCACAGTAAATGACATTGTGAGCCACATTATATGTTGTGACCCACCACCTCAAATGAGGTGGCGGACCACATTTAAAGACATGGCGGGTCACTTTAAATGGTGTGACAGACCACATTGTGTGATGTTATGGGCCACTTTATATGACGTACCAGACCACATTAAATGATATGGCGGACCACATTGTATGATGTTATGTAACATGACCAAAAGTAACAGGAGTCAGTTTTTAGCATAAAATTAGCAAACTATATTTCCTGGAGTTAAAATTGAAGTGCTGTTACTTAAATGATGTTTTGATGTAATTGGTTTTATTTTTTGAAATATTGTTTTCTGTTGTATCGCTGTAATGTCTTAGTGTCGACATGCTATTAGCATGCATGTGTTCACTAATTCCAATGCTAAAAAACTCACCGCTTTTACTTTCAGTCATGTTACTCAAATGAGTTATCTTTGTGTGTTTTTATCCCATTAGTGTTATATAGTCATTTAAACCATCCATATATTATATTTAGTCACATTTTTTTTCCATTTGTGTTACTTATTACCCCAAACTTCTAAAGACCTTAGTGGCCACATTGTGTGGACAGCCCCTTTTAGCTCTTATTTTCAAAATTGTGTACACTACTGAATTGGGGTCTTATGGCCGCTTATGTGGACACTAATACTGCCATCTGGTGGTGTCAGAAGACTATACCATACATTGGATTTAGGAAAAAATGTGTAAAAATAAGAATTAGCATGTCATTCCACATGAAGTACACGTTTGTTTACTTATGGACTAAGTACATCATATTAAAAGATGATTTTTAGTTTTTGTTCTAATTTAGGTCCAATAAGCCCAAATGGCAAAGAGAAATAAAAAAAAGAACGTAAACAAACAGCTTGGGTCTTGAGAGGTTAAGTATACTTTAAGGTGATTTTCTTAAAAATATTAAGACAATCGAGTTTAAAATTCACCTTTTAGTTGTGTCTTGTGTTTTCACTCAGTCCTGTTACCCTGACACTTATATTTCACCGGTCGCATGGTGTTCCACAGGAAGTTGCATCATGCAAACCCTCTGCAGGCCACGGAAAGGCAAAAAGTAAGTCCACTCATTCATTTTGATGGATATTCGATAACATTTTAACTACCAACATTGTTTTAAGTTTTGTTGCTTTATCTTTGATTGTATTTCTTCTGTTGAGTCAATGTAAAGTGCTTAGTGTCAACAAGTTATTAGCATAAATGTCATGTGTTTGCAAATTCTATGATAAAACTCACTCCTGTTACTTTACGTCCTGTTACTCTGTTTAGTCATCTTTGCCAATGGAACTTTGTGCATAATGGGCTAATACAAATTAAAACAAATTTAGTTACATAAAAAACTAATTTAGGTAACAGCACTGTTCTGAGCTTGAGTAAATTCTAAGTACAGTCCTGTTACCCAAATAATGTTTTGTTTATTTTTATAATATATATTTGTTCTATTGAATCACTGTAATGTGCTTATTTTCAACATGCCATCCATCCATCCATTTTCTACTGCTTGTTCCTAATTCTATGCTAAAAACTCACTCCTGTTATTTTCCAGTCCTGTTACCCAAATCAGTCTTTGCCATAAGAACCATGTACATAGGGCCAATACATATTTTAAAAATAAACCAATAAAATAAAAACATGATTTAGATAATATGACTGTACTCGGCTTTAGTTAAAATCCAAGTACAGTTACTTAAATTATGTTTTGATGTTTTTATTGTTTATTCATATATTTTTTTTTTCAGCTGTAGGTACCTGGTATCAACAGGTTTTCAGCATAAATTGGGTTATTTTTCATGTATTTGCTAATTCTATGCTAATACCTCAGTCCAGTTACTTTTGGTCCTGGTTTGAGTTTATTTTGAAGATGCATACAATTACAACATGATACATCACAATTTATTATTATTATCATCTATGTAACAAGTTCGAAAAGGAGTAGGAAGAAGGTGAGCTTATTTAATCTTACCCCCTTTCCGTTATATGGCAATTGCTAACACTTCAGTTCACTTCCTGTTCTCAATTTATTTCCTAGATAATTCAGAAATAATAACATTAAAATAAATACATGGATGATAATTTGTGAAGTAAATAGTATTTCATATGGTGGGATGAATACAATTATTAATAAATTCAGAGGTCTTTTTTAACTTTACCAATGTCATTTATACAAAAGGTGGAACAAATTTGGTCCCATTATGGATCCTTGTGGAACGCCATGGGATATATTTAGTGTTACACGCAAATAAGTCATATTTGCCATAAGAACCTCGCACATAATAGGCCAATACACATTTTAATGTTTTGTTTGTTTATTTAAAAAAAAAAAACATTTTTTGTTCCGGTCAATCACTGTTCAAACAGGCTTTTAGTGTACATGTGGCTATATTTCATTTATTTGCTAAGTCTATGCAAAAAACTCACTCCTGTTACTCTCAGTCCTGTTACACAAATGAGTCACCTTTGCCATAAGAACCTTGTACAAAAATAAAACACATTAGCCCCAGATGGATCAAATACACATTTTGAGTAGTTATTCGATTTCGAGTTGAAAAATGGGGGACAAAAACTGTTCATTTTGACAGTTACCACAGTAAAATGTCACTGATTTGGATAACTGCCCCAGGGGCCCGAAGCAGTTTTAAATTTTGAGCAGGTCTATTCAGGTTTATTTTTATACAAAAGGTGCACCGGATTAAATGCTGCATGAAAGGGGTCATATTATTATTATCCCATCCATCTATTTTCTACCGCTTGTCCCTTTTGGGGTTGCAGGGGGTGCTGGAGCCTATCTCAGGTGGATTCGGGCGGGAGGCAGGGTAAACCATGGACAAGTCGCCACCTCATCACAGCACATTATTCTTTTTTTCTAAATGGAAAACACTTCCTTGTCGTCTACATAACATGTAATGGTGGTTCTTTGATCAAAAATGTTGCATAGATTATGTTTTACAGATCATCTTCAAGCTGCTTTCTGACAGTCTCTTCCGGATGCGCCGTTTTGTGGGCGGTCTTATTTACGTGGCTCCACTTCGGCAGCGTCTTTTCCCCGTCATCTTTGTGTAGCGTGCAAGGACGGGAGTGGAAGAAGCAAGGGAGTAGGTTTGATTTTGAGATTGGTGGGGACACAAAAGTGCTCCAAGGCAGCACTCTGAAAGTTTCCTTTCTTTATTTTTTATATTAGATATTACAGGGTAAAGCAACTAAAATGAAAGCAAAGGAGACAACTTGGAAGAGTTCTCATCTTTACTCTTTAGTGTAGGGCTGTAGTGCAACTGTGCATCATACTGTCAATTAACATAGCCTACTGTCCATCAACAACATCAGAAATACATTCATGCAATACAACATTGTAAATAAACATAAATGAACTGTAATAATATTTTCCCCAACTTGTGTTTAAATCACTCACAATGTTTCCCTTCATTTACTTCTTTCTACTGCTGCTTTTGTACTGTAAATATGTTACATGAAACAAAAAAAAATGTAAAAAATAAAACGGAAGGGTGAAATCCGGCGATGTGATTGGCTGTTAACTGTGGTTTAAATATTGAGCACGGCTACTATTCTAAAACCTTATCACAGCGTAGGCTATCACTCTGCCTCAGGCCCGTATGACTGGTATGAATGGAAGTTGTTGTCATGTATCCATGACAACGGATTGTTGCAGTCCGTAGAAAAAGACAGCTGATGTTTTTACGATGTTAAAAAATGGACTAAAGTAGTTGAATTCACATGTTTAAGGTTAACTTTCACCTACGGGGAGGGTTAACAATGGTAGAGGGGACTGAGCATCGACTTTCACCTGGAAAAAAAGCGGAGGAAAAGACGAGATGCAGTGCTAATTTGGAGCTAACGTCTGGATAGGTGGGACTTTTTTCCACAGTGAGGAGTGACAGCGGAGACAGCCAATCACACGTAAGTTAGCATGAACGCGGCAACCAATCAGGGAGCGATATTTAGGTTAGAGGCGGGACTTCTAGCAGAGACCGACATTTAACCCTTTCTGTGCCATAATCATTGACTAAACATTACGGGCAGCGCTTGTATTAATAGTGACTACACAGTAGCGGCTGGATATTGGTAGGGACGTGTCCCTTGCGTCCCTACCCAATTCTACGCCCTTGGGAAGACGTGTCAAAAGATGGTGCTAACTGTTTTAACGGAGCAGCAGCTCCTCATCCGTGGCTCACTTGTGCAACAACGGCGGAAATGTGTCCCATAAAAAAACGTCAGACCGGAACTCTCTGATAAATACAGTTCCTTGGGTGAATAATTTAAACTCTTTACACCGGTATGTTTTAGCACTTTCATGGTGAGTCTACTGACAGATATAAGTAAGAACTTTACACTACTTTATATTAGAAATGGCAACAGTGGAGAATGAATGTCCCATAACAAGAAGATAGAGAAAAAGAAGAAGCTTATCGACTACGGTGTCGCCACAGACTACAAAGGTGGATGCGTGCAAATTTTCAGGACTTACGCAGCTCCCAAATACAGATCAGCAGGTACCAAAAGGTAAGAAAAGTTGGTTTTGCATAATATTGCGAAACTCAACGCCAGATAATATGTCTTACCTTATACACACACCATAATAATACTCATATGTTGAAGCACAGTACAACCCATCAAGTGGTGAGGCTTCATAGCTTACCAGTTATACTAAAACATTTCGATAGGTTTTTGAGCGCCGTGTGCAATGTTCTTTATTTTTAATGGAATATATAAAATGTTGGTGTTGTTTACATGAATCATATTGCAGTCTACACGTATCTCCTATGTGTGACTGGTACATTGTGGAACGATAAGAGTCACCAGTGGATGGCAGTCACACATAAGAGATACGTGTAGACTGCAATATGACTCACGTAAACAACACCAACATTTTATACGTTCCACTGAAAATCATTAGAGATACGTGTGGACTGTAATATGATAGCAGTCTACACGTATTTCTTATGTGTGACCACCATCTACTGGTGACACTCATCATTTCACCATCTACCAGTCACACATAAGAGATACGTGTAGACTGCAATATGACTCACGTAAACAACACCGACATTGTATATGTTCCATTGAAAATCCTAAGAGATACGTGTAGACCGCAATATGATGGCAGTCTACACGTATCTCTTATGTGTGACTGCCATTTACTGTTGACACTTATCATTTCACCATCTACCAGTCACACATAAGAGATATGCGTAGATTGCAATATGACTCACGTGAGCAACACCAACATTTTATAAGTTCCATTGAAAATCATAAGAGATACGTGTAGACTGCAATATGATGGCAGTCTACACGTAACTCTTATGTGTGACTGCCATCTACTGGTGACACTTATCATTTCACCATCTACCAACTAAAACAGCTTTGAGGTCGGTAAGCACAACCACAATTATTTCGTACATTAGGCGCACCGGGTTATAGGGCGCGCTGTCGAGTTTAGAGAATTAACAGAGTTTAAGTTCGCTTTATAGTCCCAAAAAATATGGTACGTCAAACAAATTTTTATGCTTTTTTGAATACAATTTTTATTTCATTTGATGCATGTTTTACAAGAGTTTAATGGAAAAACATTTTTCTATAATTTACATTATGTTGTTAGTGGAAAATAACTTATTAAACGTAATTAAAATATAAAATTGCACACGTTGCTGGCTGAATTCGGTCCTTGTACGACAAATTATCAGCCCGGCGGAAACAATGAGAAAGTTAGGAGAAATTTGCCATTATATTCTTATCAGTGTCGTAGCAGGAAGGGGCAAGGAATACATTTCATAGGAAGTGATGAATTGTGGAGTCCTATACTCACAACACATGTTTTGCCAATATGGGGAGAGGTGGCCCAGAATGGCCCAAATATTAAAAAAATACATTTTGACAACACAAAGGACCTCAGATGAAAAAAAAACGTTTGTTTAAATAGGATTGAAAGTAAAAAAAAAGACAGAAATGTAAGTTTATTTTGAGCAAATAGCACCAATTCTGTGTAATAGCCCACATAAAATACTCCTTTTGTACCACGTCTGACTACATCAGTCTTTTCTTTTTGTTCCGTTGCGAGCAGATCAAAAAAGTCAAAAGGTCAAAAGAAGAAATAAGGTGTGTGTAACGGAGCCAAAGTCAAGCATTTCCAACATAAGCTGTCACATACTTACTTAATGACCCCGTCACTTATCAGCATTACAACTGATGACTGATGTGAACTTAACATCTGGCTTTCATGACCCGCCTTTTGCGATGTGTCGTGTAAAATCCGCTACTGTACTCACCGATCATTCCGCAATCACGCCGCGCTTTAGAAGAGCGTCGCCGATTAAAACGCGCGGCGCCGTCAACATTGTGTTGTTTTTTGCAAACACTATCCGAGGTTTTTTCCACAAGGACCCCAAAGATTTAGACGCCTGCTGAAAGCTAAAAAACAAAATAAAGGTGATTTATAGGCCACCTATAAATAAACTAATTCCAAATGAGGTGGATGTTTAGGTCCGACTCATAAAGGAGCTCCCACTTGTGACCTGTCAGCGTGTTTCTTGACCGCCTATAAAAGTCCTAGTGGGTCTTTGATGACCCTCCCTGGCCCTGGGCCAGGGCCCGCGCGACAGGGGAAGGGAAGTCCTACCATATTGTTGTCAGAGTAGATCATCAACAAAACACATGAAAGGAATACATTCCAGGGTTTATGGGCCAAGGTGGCCGCCGAAGCCTTTGCTCGGGACAGAATTCATGTACCCCATTGCAAGGATTAATAACGCAAGTCTCATTAGAGATCCTCGCCACCGAGACCCCTGGAGGGAGGGGGTGCTGGGAAAAGAACCAAGAGCAATGTGCGCCACGCCAGATCCGCGCTCCTCAGCAAATCATCATCCTGGAGAACATTTTTATTGGAGAGAATTTATCCCACCAGTTCATCCAAAATGCCCTCTTGTACGCGTGGGAGGCTCGCTGGCATTTAATTAAACCAAAGGCGTCTCGCCTTTAAAGATGTAAGGCGATTTTATTTGGCTACTCTTGCAGCGTTTTCTCTGACGGCTTATGATGATATATATGGATGAACATTTGCAAGACATACTGGAGGGGGGCGGATCCATCCAAATATCGATTGTATAGTAGTAATAAATAAATGATAAATGCGTTGTACTTGTACAGCGCTTTTCTACCTTCAAGGTACTCAAAGCGCTTTGACACTACTTCCACATTTACCCATTCACACACACATTCACACACTGGAGGGAGCTGCCATGCAAGGTGCCAACCAGCACCCATCAGGAGCAAGGGTGAAGTGTCTTGCTCAAGACACAACGGACGTGACGAGTTTGGTACTAGGTGGGAATTGAACGAGGGACGCTTGGGTTGCGCACGGCCACTCTTCCACTGCGCCACGCCGTCCCATAGGGTCATTATCAGCATAGGCGCCAATCTACATTTCTGCCGGTGGAAGCTGGGTGTGTATTAGTGTTGTCCTGGTACCGGTACCAAAAGTATTTTGGTAATTTTCAGTAGTTTTCAATATTTTTTCCAAAAGAAGGGCACCACTAAAAATGTCATTATGTCATTAAAAAATCTGATGATACATAGGATCACGGGTGATGGGTCAAATGAAGAGAATAATTTGGCCATAATACAGTTGTGATCAAAATTATTCAACCCCCACACAATTTAGGTGTTTTAGCCAGTTGGACATTTATTTCGTATTTTGTTTATAGTCATATCAAATAAAGATGTGTCAAATAGACAATTGAACTTAAATTTTAACACTGTATTATACAAAATACAAAAAAAGACATTTTTCTTAATTTCTCATTGACAAAATTATTCAACCCCTTGAAGATCATAACTCTTAAGAACAGAATTTGAATAAGGTATTTTAGATCAGGTGTTGAAAACACCTGTAGATGTGATTAGAACCATAACGAGCAACAATTAAACTGATTGAAAAAGATTGTGACGCTCAGCTTCTTGTAGATGGTCAATGGTGTATTTGCAACATGGTGAAGTCCATGGAGTGGTCAAAGAAGTCAAGTGAGGAGGTAATTTCTCTTCATAAGAAAGGATATGGATATAAGAAAATAGCAAAGACATTACACATTCCAAGAGACACAGTTGGGAGCATAATTCGCAAATTTAAAGCTAAAGGCACAGTGGAAACACTACCTGGGCGTGGTAGAAAGAGGATGCTGTGTGCGTACAGTGGTGAAAAACCCCCGGGTAACAGCTGAGGAACTACAACAGGACATTGCAGAGGGGGGAACGCAGGTTTCGTCCCAGACAATAAGGCGCGCACTATGAGATGAAGGCCTCCATGCCAGAACTCCCAGGCGCACCCCACTTCTGACTACCAGGCACAAGAAAATAGACTCCAGTATGCCAAAAATCATCTGGACAAACCCCAAAGGTTTTGGGAAACTGTTCTATGGAGTGATGAGACAAAAGTGGAGCTCTTTGGGCCTATGAATCAACGTTATGTCTGGAGGAGAAAAAAATGAAGCTTACAGAGACAAGAACACCTTGCCTACTGTTAAGCATGGTGGAGGGGTCAATCATGCGCTGGGGCTGTTTCTCTGACTCAGGTAACGGGAATCTCCAGCGCGTTCAAGGCATTATGAATTCTATTTCCTACCAGGATATATTAGCTGCAAATGTCAAAGCTGAGGCTTGGGAGACGTTGGACATTCCAACAGGACAACGATCCCAACCATAAAGAACTGGAGGCCTTTGCCCAAGAGGAATGGGCTAAAATACCTGGAGATCGTTGCAAGAAGCTTGTGTCCGGTTATGTATCACGTTTGAAGGATGTAATTACTGCCAAAGGGTTTTCTACTAAGTACTAAAGATGCATGTAACTAGGGGGTTGAATAATTTTGTCAATGAAATATTAAGAAAAATGTCCTTTTTTAGTGTTTTGTAAAATACAGTGTTACAATTTAAGTTGCATTTGTCTATTTGACACATCTTTATTTGATATGACTATAAACAAAATACGGAATAAATGTCCAACTTGCTAAAATATCAAAATTGTGTGGGGGTTGAATAATTTTGATCACAACTGTACAGGGATACATATGGCCCCATTCGTCGCAGTTTATCTGACACATGAAACGTGATTAAATATGGGCGCCCACTCTCCACTTTAGCAGCCTGATGGGTAGATAGTGTTAAATACCTTAAAATGTGTTTTGTTGGAATTCCAACTTTGACCAGTGTGTCGGTTGCTATGGTAGAGTGGCGCTTTCCATCATTTTCAGCAGACTGCATTTTAAATGCAGTCTTCTACTCACGCAAGATCCCTCCAGGAATGGGGCCATATGAATCCTGTGCCTACTGTATGTACATTTCACTTCCTATGAACTTTTCCCATTTATTTATTATTATATCATTTACAAACTCAGATAAGTTGTTGGACAGAGGTGGAAGGATTTAAATCAGAACCAATCACAGGTTTCACTTTTTTATTTACTTATAATTGTGTTGTATTGTATTATTTTCCTGTTATTGTGCCATTGTTTTACATTGTTGTGTTGTACAGTGTTGAATACAATTGTTGATAAAAACACAATTTAAACCTTGTCTTATGGTTCATTCTAAATACAACATAATAAATATAAAAATCAAAAGCAAAATCCTCAAGTCATTTAATGATCCTTGAATTTTAAGTAAAAGAACCGGTATCAGTATTGATATGGCCCTGTGTGTACGTTTGATCGATATCTAAATAAGTTTCTCCAGAAGAAACCAGAATCGTGACTGGAAATGTGTCATTTCTCTTAAGCAGGGGTCGGCAAACCAAAAACGTTGAAAGAGCCACATTGGACCAAACATAAAAAAAATACAAATCTGTCTGGAGCTACAAAAAATGAAAAGCCTTATATAAGTGTTATAATGAAGGCAACGCATGATGTAAGTGTCTATATTAGCTATAATAGCTTACTATCAAAATGACTATGTGTCGCAGGCTGAAGCAAATCTTCGTTGACAGAAATGTTGAAATGTGATATTTATTCTACACATTTTTACAACATTAGAAATAAACCATTCGTAAATCAGAGGCTACTTAGAAGGTGAGATAACTCCTGGAAATTACTGGCTTTTAAAACTAAAGATGTGTGTGTTCGAATTAAAAGAAACGTCAGGCTGTCTTTGTTTAATAGATTTATTACTATCTTTTTCAAGCTAGGTAATGTTTGCTGTGGTCTGGAACAACATGGCACAGAAACAACTATCTGAGATGCAGTCAATATTACACACACAATGTGTCAAGAGACATGCAAATATAAATGATATACAAAGAGGGTAAAGGAAAGGATATTAAATAAGCTCAGATATACCTACAAACGAGGCATAATGATGCAATATGTACATACCGCTAGCCTAAATCTTAGCATTGATTAGCTTGCAGTCGTGCACTGACCAAATATGCCTGATTAGCACTCCATTCACGCACAGCATAAAACTTTTGGTGGACAAAATGTGACACAAGAAGAGTGGAAGATTTTACATGTAAACACACTGTTGCGTCACAGCCCACACTATGGTGAGTTCAAGAACCGCCGAATTTAGCAGGACAAAACGATGTTGACTCTCATCAGTGAAGAATGCACACAAACATATTAAACAGTGGGCTTTTATAGCAATTGGGAAGTTTTTTGTCACATTTGTCCTCAAACAAAAAAACGTACTAAAAAAAAGAAAATATTTTCCCCCAATCTTTTTACATTTTCAATCCTCTTTTAAAAATGCTTCAAGGAGCCACTAAAGAGTGCTGACCCCCGCCCTATACACTGTAAAAATCATAAACAGCAAACATTTGTAAGTCAGTATAAAACTTAAAAAAATATATACAGTATATCAAGTTTTTTTTTTTGATACAAATTTTGAATTTGACAAACTTTATACAAACGTCCAAAATCAAACCACCATTATGCAGCATATAAGATGTAAGACACTTTATTTTTCAATGTAGTGGAACTGTAGTATTTTGACTCAGACCAGTGCAGGGGTCACCAACCTTTTTGAAACCAAGAGCTACTTCTTGGGTACTGATTAATGCGAAGGGCTACCAGTTTGATACACACTTAAATAAATTGCCAGAAATTTGCTCAATTTACCTTTAATAAATAAATCGATATATATAAAAAAAATGGGTATTTCTGTTTGTCATTCCGTTGTACATTTTTTTTCCTTTTATGGAAGGTTTTTTTGTAGAGAATAAATGATGAAAAAAACACTTAATTGAACGGTTTAAAAGAGGAGGAAACAGGAAAATAATTTAAATTAAATTTTGAAACATAGTTTATCTTCAATTTCGACTTTTTAAAATTCAAAATTCAACCAAAGAAAAAGAGAAAAACTAGCTAATTTGAATTTTTTTTAAAAAATTAAAAAAATAATTTATGGAACATCATTAGTAATTTTTCCTGATTAAGATTAATTTTTGAATTTTGATGACATGTTTTAAATAGGCTAAAATCTAATCTGCACTTTGTTGGAATATATAACAAATTGGACCAAGCTATATTTCTAACAAAGACAAAACATTATTTCTTCTAGATTTTACAGAACATATTTTTTATATTCAAAAGACTTTGAAATAAGATTTAAATTTGATTCTACATATTTTGTAGTTTTGCCAGAATAATTATTTAGAATTTTAATCATAATAAGTTTGAAGAAATTTTTCACAAATATTCTTCGTCGAAAAAACAGAAGCTAAAATTAAGAATTAAATTAAAATTTAGTTATTAGTCTTTACAATAAAAATAATGAATTTACTTGAACATTGATTTAAATTGTCAGGAAAGAAGAGGAAGGAATTTAAAAAGGTAAAAAGGTATATGTGTTTAAAAATCCTAAAATCCCTTTTAAGGTTGTATTTTTTCTCAAAAATTGTCTTTCTGAAAGTTATAAGAAGCAAAGTAAAAAAAAAAATGAATTTATTCAAACAAGTGATTTTCAAATCCTATTTGGGTTTTGTCTCTCTTAGAATTAAAAATGTCAAGCAAAGCAAGACCAGTTTGCTAGTAAATAAATAATATTTGAAAAATAGAGGCAGCTCACTGGTAAGTGCTGCTATTTGAGCTATTTTTAGAACAGGCCAGGGGGCTACTCATCTGGTCCTTACGGGCTACCTGGTGCCCGCGGGCACCGCGTTGGTGACCCCTGCCTTAGAGCAAGGGTGTCTTTAGCTCAGGGGCTGCAAGGAGGAAAATCTGTAAACACACGGGCTGGACTATAAAAATCATGGCATTAAAACTAAAAAATAAAGACAACTTCAAAATGTTTTCTTTGTCTTAGTTTGGCCAAAAATAGAGCAAACACGTTCTGAAAATATTACAATAAAAATATTACAATTAAAATACCGGCAGCGGCAAAGTTTAGACCCATGAAGGAAAAAAAAAGTGAATGAATGTTAATAACTGAATACATTTACATATGCATAAAAATGTGTTTTTTGTAGTATTTTTTTCAATGAATTATAAGTAAGGTTTATGACAACATTTTCCCAAAACACAGTATAGACTGTGAGATATAACAGGATAATGCATACATTTATAATTTGTTTTCAAAACGCTTACAGAAAAGTGGGACCCCAAAAATATACTGTGGGACCCCAGTTTTATGACTTGATGGAGTCTTTGGGACCCCATTTTGAAAATTCCTAGCACCTACACTGATGGAGTATTGGTGTGTGCAAAACAGCAGCAGGCGGCTGTGGCCTGCTGGCCGGTTCTAATACTAATCAAATATCATCCCGGTGGCCGTAGAAATTTAATTCGCGGGCCGGATCTTGACTTTGACACCCCTGCATTAGAATAAAGGCCTACTGATATGAGATTTTCTTATTTAAACGGGGATAGCAGGTCCATTCTATGTGTCATACTTGATCATTTCGCGATATTGCCATATTTTTGCTGAAAGGATTTAGTAGAGAACATCCACGATAAAGTTTGCAACTTTCGGTGCTAAGAGAAATGCCCTGCCTCTACCGGAAGTCGCAGACGATGACATCACCCGTGTGATGGCTCCTCACATATTCACATTGATTTTAATGGGAGCCTCCAACAAAAAGTGCTATTCGGACCGAGAAAACGACAATTTCCCCATTAATTTGAGCGAGGATGAAAGATTTGTGTTTGAGGATATTGATAGCGACGGACTAGAAAAAAAAAAAAGATTAAAAAAAAATTAGTTAAAAAAAAAACGCGATTGCATTGGGACGGATTCCGATGTTTTTAGAGACATTTACTAGGATAATTCTGGGAAATCCCTTATCTTTCTATTGTGTTGCTAGTGTTTTAATGAGTTAAATAGTACCTGATAGTCAGAAGGGTGTCTTGACGCGTAGTGTCTCAGGGGAGTCGACGGCAGCTATGGACGGCACAAGCTCAGCTTTTCTCCGGTAAAAACTGACTTTTTAACCACAATTTTCTCACCAAACCTGCTGGTTGACATGTGGTCGGGAACCATGTTGGCTTGGCCGCACTCTGATTCATAGGAAAGTTTCACCTCCAGGAATTTTAAACAAGGAATCACCGTGTGTTTGTGTGGCTAAAGGCTAAAGCTTCCCAACTCCATCTTTCTACTGTGACTTCTCCAATATTGAGTGAATAAATTGCAAAAGATTCAGCAACACAGATGTCCAAAATACTGTGTAATTATGCCGTTAAAGCAGACGACTTTTAGCTGTGTGTGTGCGCAGCGCTCATATTTCCTTAAAACCCGTGACGTCTTGCGTACACGTCATCATTCCACGACGTTTTCAACAAAAATTCCCGGGAAATTTAAAATTGTAATTTCGTAAACTAAAAAGGCCGTATTGGCATGTGTTGCAACGTTAATATTTCATCATTGATGTATAAACTATCAGACTGCGTCATTCGCGTCATTTCCCCCCTGGACGGCCAGACACTTTTTCACTTCTCTCTTGAATTTAAAAAAAAAAGAAAACTTGTGACATTTTAGTGATCTGTACAAATCCCCGTAAGAGTTGCTGAAACCAGCATTCTGCATACATGAATTAGAATGGAGACTGAGAGCCAGGCCTTCTCGACCAACATCAGTGTGTGACCTCACCAATGCGCATTTGGAAGAATGGTCGACAACTCCTATAAACACACTCCGCAACCTTGTGGACAGCCTTCCCAGAATATCGGAAGCTGTAATAGCTGCAAAGGGTGGACCAGTATCATATTGAACCTTACGAGTTAGGAATGGGATGGCACTTCAAGTTCATGTGTGAGTCAAGGCAGGTGGCCAAACTTTTGGCAATGTAGTGTAGATGTACATGTGCATTGTGTCTGGTGTGTGTGTGTGAAGTTAATTATATTTATATAGCGCTTTTCCTTTTCTCTAGTGACTCAAAGCGCCTTACATAGTGAACCCCAACATCTACGTTACAATTAAACCAGTGTGGGTGGCACTGGGAGCAGGTGGGTAAAGTGTCTTGCCCAATGACACAAAGGCAGTGACTAGGATGGTGGAAGCGGGAATCGAACCTGGAACCTTCAAGTTGCTGGCACGGCCACTCTACCAACCGAGCTGTGCCACCGCCGTGTGTGATGATGTGTGTACATGGTTCATTGGGATATTGGCTTTAAGTCTTTAAAGCACTTTGTGTTGCATTTCTTTTTTTAAAAGGGGAACATTATCACAATTTCAAAAGGGTTAAAAACAATAAAAATCAGTTCCCAGTGGCTTGTTTTATTTTTCGAAGATTTTTTCATGATTTTACATCTCCCAGAATATCCCTAAAAAAAGCTTTAAAGTGCTTGATTTTCGCTATTTGCGATGCGACTGTCCATTTCCCTGTGACGTCATACAGTGCTGCCAATACAAACAAACAATGGTGAATACCACAGCAAGATATAGCGACATTAGCTCGGATTCAGACTCGGATTCCAGCGGCTTAAGCGATTCAACAGATTACGCATGTATTGAAACAGATGGTCGGAGTACGGAGGCAGATAGCGAAAACGAAATTGAAGATGAAACTGAAGCTATTGAGCGAATAGCTATTGACGCTATTCCGCCATGGCATGGGTGTACCTAGTGAAGTGGCCCATAGCATGGCTGCCTTATTAGCATCGCCGGTAAAATGTGTGGACCAAACGATCAGGACATTTGCATCTTGTGACACTGGAGCAACTTAAATCCGTCGATTGGTAAGTGTTTGTTTCGCATTAAATGTGGGTATCTAGTTTCAAATGTGGCTTCACGGTGGCAGAGGGGTTAGTGCGTCTGCCTCACAATACGAAGGTCCTGCAGTCCTGGGTTCAAATCCAGGCTCGGGATCTTTCTGTGTGGAGTTTGCATGTCCTCCCTGTGAATGGGTGGGCTCCCTCCGGGTACTCCAGCTTCCTCCCACTTCCAAAGACATGCACCTGGGGATAAGTTGATTGGCAACACTAAATTGGCCCTAGTGTGTGAATGTGAGTGTGAATGTTGTCTGTCTCTCTGTGTTGGCCCTGCGATGAGGTGGCGACTTGTCCAGGGTGTACCCCGCCTTCCGCCCGATTGTAGCTGAGATAGGCGCCAGCGCCCCCCGCGACCCCAAAAGGGAATAAGTGGTAGAAAATGGATGGATGGATAGTTTCAAATGTACATACAGCTAGCGTAAATAGCATGTTAGCATCGATTAGCGTTGCATGTTAGCATCGGTTAGCTGGCAGTCATGCTGCGACCAAATATGTCTGATAAGCACATAAGTCAACAACATCAACAAAACTCACCTTTGTGATTTTGTTGACTTTATCGTTGCAAATGCATCTGCACGTTATCCATACATCTCTGTGCCATGTCTGCCTTAGCATCGCCAGTAAAATGTGCAGACACTCCGGCACATTCAATGGGGGTCTGGCGGCAGATTTCTTTCCAGTGGTGGAACTTGAATCCCTCCCTGTTAGTGTTGTTACACCCTCCGACAACACAGCGATGAGGCATGATATCTCCAAGGTTCCAGAAAATAGTCGAAAATACGGAAAATAACAGAGCTGAGACCCGGTGTTTGTAATGTGAAAATGAATATGGTGGGTGTATTACCTCGGTGACGTCACGTTCTGAAGTCATCGTTACAAGACCGATAAACAGAAAGGCGATTAATTCGCCAAAATTCACCCATTTAGAGTTCAGAAATCGGTTAAAAAAATATATGCCCTTTTTTTCTGCAAAATCAAGGTATATATTGACGCTTGCATAGGTCTGGTGATAATGTTCCCCTTTAATGAAAAGCGCTTTATAAAAAAACTATAAATTGCTTGGGTTTTAGTGCGATTCAGTCTTCGTTTGACCTTTTTATAACAAAATTATAACAAAAATTAAATTTAATTTCCCCCATTATTTCCCTTCTCAAGACATTCACCCTTGTCTGAAATGTGTAGCCTAGATTAGAAGCTCCACGTTTCCTCTCGAAGAGAATACATCAATGTGAAATGTATTCGCCTTTGATGTTTTCTGTCGGTTATTTCAGATTTCATTCCGACAGAGCAAATTATCATGAAATAGGAATCTTCTCTATCTGCAAGCAGCCAGTGAGTAAGACCCACGGGATGCCTTCTATATATGTCAGAGCCCGCGGAAATACATTAAAATCTACCAGGTCGCATTAAACCTCTGGATTGGATATTTGCGTGGTATCTATATGTGGCCGTGTCCCAGCATGCATGCGTGTCAGCGTACATGTTTGTCTGGCGGCTCGGCGAATCTGGAGCGGTGGATTACGGCAAATATGTATCTTGGGATATGAGGCTCAATGATTTTTGTGATGCTCATGTTGCGGTGGAGGGGTGGGGGGGGGGCAGTGATAATCCACTGCGTTAAGACAAAACAAAAAGGGAAAGAAGCCACGCTGGCTGCATTCATGGAAATGGGATTGTAGCTGCACTCCATGTTTCTGAATCCCCCCAAGGCATGGTAACATGATTTTTGGATTACTGCATTAGAAAGTGTCACCCAGGGCCGATGGGAAAATCACAGTATGGAGTTTTAGGTACCTACTGTATGAACTTCTTCTGTGCCCCTTAAATGATCTCTACAAGTTACCATACATAGTAGTTTTGACGTAAAACGACTTTATTGTTGTACATCTGATCATATCATTATACAAACCACAAAACCAGTGAAGTTGGCACGTTGTGTATTTCGTGAATAAAAACACAATATTGTTGTGATCCGCTTCCCGGATCACACCGTTAGTCTGTTTTTGAGTCCTTTTTGGTTTTTTGATTGTTTGGACTCTTCCGGCGCTGAGTTTGTGTGCACTTCCTGTTTTTGTTACCATGGTTTCTGATTTGTCTGATTTTTCTGTTACTTATTGTCTACTTATTGGGGACGGCGTGGCGCAGTGGAAGAGTGGCCGTGTGCAACCCGAGGGTCCCTGGTTCAATCCCCACCTAGTACCAACCTTGTCACGTCCGTTGTGTCCTGAGCAAGACACTTCACCCTTGCTCCTGATGGGTGCAGGTTAGCGCCTTACATGGCAGCTCCCTCCATCAGTGTGTGAATGTGTGTGTGAATGGGTAAATGTGGAAGTAGTGTCAAAGCGCTTTGAGTACCTTGAAGGTAGAAAAGCGCTATACAAGTACAAACACTTAATTGAACGGTTTAAAAGAGGAGAAAACATGAAAAAAAAGAAAATTTAATTTTGAAAAATAGTTTATCTTCAATTTGGACTCTTTAAAATTCAAAATTCAACCGAAAAAAATTAAGAGAAAAACTAGCTAATTCAAATCTTTTTGAAAAAATTAAAAAAATAATTTATGGAACATCATTAGTAATTCTCCCTGATTAAGATTAATTTCACAATTTTGATGACAGGTTAAAATCCAATCTGCATTTTGTTAGAATGTATAACAAATTGTATCAAGCTATATTTCTAACAAAGACAAATCATAATTTCTTTTAGATTTTCCAGATTTTTTTTTTTTTTTAAAGAGATTCAAAAGACTTTGAAATAAGATTTAAATTTGACTCTACAAATTTTCGGGATTTGCCAGAATATTTTTTGGGAATTTTAATCATAATAAGTTTGAAGAAATATTTCACAAATATTCTTCGTTGAAAAAACAAAAGCTAAAATGAAGAATTAAATTGAAATGTATTTATTTATTTTGACCAACTCCATAGCTACTGTTAGCATTATTCTACAGGCTGTGCCTACTTTGGCGACGCACAGAGGTGATCCTTGGGTAACAGTTCACATAAAAAAGTGCCAACATGTACTACTCAGACTGATTGATGTGCCCATCAGAGATGTATGAACCATTACTGGGACAATTGTGTCAGGCTTTCCTCTGACAGTTTGTCCATGTTTTAGTCTTCCTCTGCATTTGTCTGTTTGCTCTGTGTTTAGTATCTCCTGTCTTTAGTTCCTGTCTATCCATCCATCCATCCATCCATTTTCTACCGCTTATTCCCTTTCGGGGTCACGGGGGGCGCTGGCGCCTATCCCAGCTACAATCGGGCGGAAGGCAGGGTACACCCTGGACAAGTCGCCACCTCATCGCAGGGCCAACACAGATAGACAGACAACATTCACACTCACATTCACACATTAGGGCCAATTTAATGTTGCCAATCAACCTATCCCCAGGTGCATGTCTTTGGAAATGGGTTCAAATCCAGGCTCGGGATCTTTCTGTGTGGAGTTTGCATGTTCTCCCCGTGAATGCGTGGGTTCCCTCCGGGTACTCCGGCTTCCTCCCACTTCCAAAGTTCCTGTCTAGTGCTCCTATTTTGTCAGCTTCCTGTCTTGTTCCCTGAGTGCTGTATTCCTCCTCAGCTGCGGCTGATTGGCACCTGGCCACACCCGTTGCCAATCAGCCTGCTCCCATTTGTACCCTCTTCGTCTTGTGTCAGTGGCTGGATCATTATTTATTGTCATTCGGACTTGTCGTTGCCATATGTTGCTCTTGTCGTGTCTGTGATTCTTTTCAGCTATTACCTGTCGTGCTACATTTTGTCCTGGTCGTCGTAGTGGTAAGCTGTTCTTGTTAGCCATGAGTTATTTCAAGTTTTTCTGTTCGCTATCCTCTAGCTTCCATCCTAAAGTTCCTTTTTGTTTTCTAGCTTCCAGTGCTAGCTCCCTTAGTTTGTTATTCCGCCCACGTGTGTGCTTTTTTTTGTTCATGTTCTATTATTTATATTAAATAATGTCTTCATATCCAATGCCTGCCTCCATCTCTGCATCTTGGGGTTCAACAACTAATAACCCTGACAGAATGATCCAGCAACTGACACAAGACGGAGAGGGTACAAATTGGAGCGGGCTGATTGGGGACAGGTGTGGCCAGGTACCAATCAGCCACAGCTGAGGAGGAACACAGCACTCAGGGAACAAGACAGGAAGCTGACAAAATAAGAGCACTAGACAAGAACTAAAGACAGGAGATACTAAACACAGAGGAAACAGACAAATGCAGAGGAAAACTAAGACTGACAAACTGTCAGGGGAAAGCCTGACAAATTGGGCTTGGGTTTTCTTTCAACAATGTAAACAAGTTTGGGGCGAGGACACAAAATAAAACTTTTTTTTTGCCTATGCCCTTAGTGTCAAAGTCCAGGCCCCCGGGCCAGATCTGGATCATGCAGTAGAAAATGGATGGATGGATGGATGTTTCGAAGTCAGTTTTAAATGTACAATCAACGTTGAATCAATGTCTTGTGCCTGGTGGGTAAAAAGTGTTGCTTTTGAATCAAAAATCGTTTTGAATCGAGAATCGATAATGAATCAAAAAGTTACCCCAAAGAATCGAATCAAATCGAAACGTGTGATGCCCCAAAGATTCATAGTCCAAATTCTTCTTCCCATTCGTTATTTTATTTTTGTCATTACTACACAAGAGCTTTCGCACTCGCACAACCTTACCAAATCTTGCAAGACATTTGTGTGTATGTTCATCCAAACCCTATGTACAAAACCCCAAACTAGTGAAGTTGGCACGTTGTGTAACTGGTAAATAAAAACAGAATACAATGATTTGCGAATCCTTTTCAACTTATAATCAATTGAGTGGAGTGCAAAGACAAGATATTTAACGTTCGAACTGGAAAACTATATATGAGCTCATTTGGAATTTGATGCATGTAACATGTTTCAAAAAAAGCTGGCACAAGTGGCAAGAAAGACTGACAAAGTTGAGGAATGCTCATCAAACACTTATTTGGAACACCCCACAGGTGAACAGGCTAATTGGTAACAAGTGGGTGCCATGATTTGGTATCAAAGCAGTTTCCATGAAATGCTCAGTCATTCACAAACAAGGATGGGGTGAGGGGTCAACACTTTGTGAACAAATGCGTGAGCAAATTGTCAAACAGTTTAAGAACAACATTTCTCAAGGAGCTATTGCAAGGAATTTAGGGATTTCACCATCTACGGTCCATACATACTTGCCAACCTTGAGACCTCCGATTTCGGGAGGTGGGGGTTCGGGGGGTGGGTGGCGTGGTTGGGGGTGGGGCGGGGCATGGTTGGGGGCGTGGTTAAGAGGGGAGGAGTATATTTACAGCTGTTGTGTGCGCAGTTGTGCACTGCACTCTAAAAGCCGTAGATGTTATTGTCACATATGCATGATTGATTGATTGATTGAAACTTTTATTAGTAGATCGCACAGTACAGTACATATTCCGTACAATTGACCACTAAATGGTAACACCCGAATAAGTTTTTCAACTTGTTTAAGTCGGGTTCCACGTTAATCAATTCATGGTACAAATATATACTATCAACATAATACAGTCATCACACAAGTTAATCATCATAGTATATACATTGAATTATTTACATTATTTACAATCCGGGGGCTGGGATGAGTCATCAACAATTGCATCAACAGAGAAATGTGGACATTGAAACAGTGTAGGTCTTACTTAGTAGGATATGTACAGCGAGCAGAGAACATAGTGAGTTCAGACAGCATGAGAACAAGTATATACATTAGAAATACATTTTATTATTTACATTAGGTTATTTATAATCGGGGAGATGGGATGTGAATGGAGGAGGGTATTAGTAAAGGGTTGAAGTTGCCTGTAGTTGTTGCCTGGAGGTGTTGTGGTGCATGTACAGTATATGGCAGTATTGTTCCGTTTAAGAGTGTCACAACATTACTGTTTACGGTAGACAAACTGCTTTACGGGAGACGAAAACGCGACTGCTGTTGTTGTGGTGTGTTTTTACCGCGCTGGGGGGACGTTAATGAAACTGCCTAACAATAAACCCACATAAGAAACCAAGAACTTGCCCTCGATCATTCTACAGTTATAACATCATTGGGCAGATACACTGTTTATATTGTGGGGAAGCGGACGTGAAAACAGGCTGTCTTCACTCAGGTCCGTATGGAGCTGGAGGGGGCGTAGCCTCCAGCTCCGCTTGAATTTCGGGAGCTTTTTGGGAGAAAACTTGTCCCAAGAGGTTGTCGGGAGAGGCGCTGAATTTCGGGAGTCTCCCGGAAAATCCGGGAGGGTTGGCAAATATGGGTCCATAATATCCTCAAAAGGTTCAGAGAATCTGGAGAAATAACTAAACGTAAGCGATGAAATTACGGACCTTCAATCCCTCAGGTGGTACTGCATCAAAAAGCGACATCAGTGTGTAAAGGATATCACCACATCGGCTCATAAACGCTTCAGAAAACCACTGTCAATAACTACATCAACTCTACTATGCAAAGTGAAAGCCAATTATCAACAACACCCAGAAACGCCGCCGGTTTCGCTGGGCCCAAGCTCATCTAAGATGGACTGATGCAAAGTGTAAAAGTGTTCTGTGGTCTGACAAGTCCACATTTCAATTTGATTTTGGAAACTGTGGACGTAGTGGCCTGTGGAACAAAGAGTAAAATAACCATCCGGATTGTTATAGGCGCAAAGTTCAAAAACCAGCATATGTTGCCATCCAAACAACGTTATCATGGACGCCCCTGGTTATTTCAGCAAGACAATGCCAAGCAATAACAGCTTGGCTTCATAGTAAAAGAGTGCGGGTACCAGACTGGCCAGCCTGTGGTCCAGACCTGTCTCCCATTGAAAATGTGTGGCGCAATATGAAGTGTAAAATACGACAACGAAGACCCCGGACTGTTGAACAACTTAAGCTGTACATCAAGCAAGAATGGGAAAGAATTCCACCTGAAAAGCTTCAAAATGTGGTCTCTTCAGTTCCCAAACACTTACTGAGTGTTGCTAAAAAGCGGTATAGCTCGGTTGGTAGAGCGGCCGTGTCAGCAACTTGAGGGTTGCAGGTTCGATCCCCGCTTCCGCCATCCTAGTCACTGCCGTTGTGTCCTTGGGCAAGACACTTTACCCACCTGCTCCCAGTGCCACCCACACTGGTTTAAATGTAACTTAGATATTGGGTTTCACTATGTAAAGCGCTTTGAGTCACTAGAGAAAAGCGCTATATAAATATAATTCACTTCACTTCACTTAAAAGGAAAACACAGTGGTGAACATGCCCGTGCCAACTTTTTTGCAATGTGTTGCTGCAATCAATGATTATTTGCAAAACATTTTTCTCAGTTTGAACATTAAGTATCTCGTCTTCACATTTTATTCACTTGAATATAAGTTGAAAAGGATTTGCAAATCATTGAATTCTGTTTTTATTTAGCATTTATATAATGTGCCAACTTCACCGGTTTTGGGTTTTGTAGAAGACCCACAGGTCAACAGCCATTTTGGTTTTCAGGTCCCATTTTTGAAAAACCAAGCAGCGGGTAGCATTTTGGACAGCCCCGGGCTAGGATATAATTGTGTCGTTATTGCTCTACTTTTATCAAAGACCTTGCTTGCTGTTTTACTCTCAGTAGCATTGTGTCGCTCATAGGCCCGCCTCTCACCCTCACCCCCCATTTAAGCATCAACCTTCTAGACACACTTCCCTCGGTCCAACCTCTTTGAACAGCAGGGATTGACATGAGGGACCAGATGAGGCTAGTAGGTGCTAAAAGTTAGACTGCATGTACGTGTTCTGGGGCATGTGAGGTGCAAGGAGTTGTATCGACTCGGCATTGAGGAAACACTCGGTCGTGGAGGCCTGGACGGAAATAGAGCGGGGAGGGGAGAAGGGTCTCATGATTGGAGCGACCAAGCAGCTCAGCCCTGCTTCTCTGTGCACAATTACTGCCAAACAAGCTGGGCTTTTATCACATTGCTCTCCCTGACTCACAAACTGCATTTGGAGAGGACTGGATTTCTTTCTTGTCTTTATTTTAGACAACGAACGCCAACAGATTCACACCACAGGAGTAGTCTGATGACGCTCCTCCTTGAATGTGGTTAAATCAGTGAGTCAGAAGTGAGAATATTGAGTTTTTAGCACATATCTCTTGCAGTATGAAACCTTCCACAGCGATAAAGAGGGAAGCCCTGATTGACTTAGATAGTCTGGTGTGCTGTGGGAGATTACGTAATTTCACCTAATTGGGTTAAAAACATTTTTTTGAAAAACAGTAGTTATAATCCGCAAATAATGTGCCGTCGTTGAGTGTGTGTGCTGTCTAGAGATCGCCAGAGTAACCGTGTAATACTCTTAAATATCAATAGGTGGCAGCAGGTGGCTAATTGCTTTGTCGTGATCACACTATGCAGATGACAGCGGGAGGCAGTGTGCAGGTAAAAATGTATCTAATGCTTATACCAAAATTAAACAAAAGGCAAGGGCCACAAAGAAAAGGCATTGAAGCTTAGGGATGCAGAAGGAACCTAAAACTAAACTGGCTGCAAAGTAAATAAAAACAGAATGCTGGCGATCACAAAGTACTTTCCGTACATGACATGACAACCATTGACATGCGCCCGGGCCCATCCATCCATCCATTTCTACCGCTTATTCCCTTTCGGGGTCGCGGGGGGCGCTGGCGCCTATCTCGGCTACAATCGGGCGGAAGGCGGGGTACACCCTGGACAAGTCGCCACCTCATCGCAGGGCCAACACAGATAGACAGACAACATTCACACTCACATTCACACACTAGGGTCAATTTAGTGTTGCCAATCAACCTATCCCCAGGTGCATGTCTTTGGAGGTGGGAGGAAGCCGGAGTACCCGGAGGGAACCCACGCATTCACGGGGAGAACATGCAAACTCCACACAGAAAGATCCCGAGCCTGGATTTGAACCCACGACTGCAGGACCTTCGTATTGTGAGGCTGACGTACTAACCCCTCTGCCACCGTGAAGCCATGCACCCGGGCCGTGACTGAAAATTAAAAGCCTTTTATAAGGGATATAATGAAGGCAACACATGATGTACGTGTCTATATTAGCTATATTAGCCTATCAAAAGCTGATGCAAATCTTCGTTGACAGAAATGTTGTATTAAAATTTTTATTCTACACGTTTTTACAACATTGGAAATCATTAGTAAAATGGAGGCTTCGCACAGGATGAGATAATTTCTGGAAATGACTAGCTCAGAATGGCCAAAAGTATAAATGTGTGTGTCCAAGCTTTAGTAAACGGCAGGTTGTCTTCTTCTAATGGTTTTATTACAATCTTTGCAAGCTGGGTAACGTTTGCTGTGGTGTGGAACAACATGGCACACAAACCACTATGAGAAACACAGCCAATATTACATACAGAAAGCGTGTCGTGAGACATGCAAATATAAATTGAATACACAGAGGGCATAAATAAATACAATTAAATGAGCTCAAATATACCCAAACATGAGGCATAATGATGCAATATGTACATACAGCTGGCCTAAATAGCATGTTAGCATCGATTAGCGTGCAGTCATGGATTGACCAAATATGCCTGATAAGCACTCCAGCAACTCAATACAATCAACAAAGCTCACCTTTGTGCATTCACGCACAGCATAACACGTTTGGTGGACAAAATGAGTCAAAGAAAGAGTG
Organism: Nerophis ophidion; assembly: GCF_033978795.1. NCBI lineage: Eukaryota > Metazoa > Chordata > Actinopteri > Syngnathiformes > Syngnathidae > Nerophis > Nerophis ophidion. The sequence goes on along the minus strand of NC_084631.1, from coordinate 21,469,323 downwards.
GCATAAAATACATCTTTTTGTGGCAGCATCGGAGAAATTCGTACATGTAAACAAACTACGATGAGTTCAAGGATCGCTGAAAATAGTAGGATAAAACGGCGGTCGCCAGATACTCATCAGTGAAGCATGTTTATTATAAATAGTGGGATTTCTAACAATTAAGAAGGTTTGTGTCATGTCTGTCATCCTACAGAAAATACTTTTTTTTTCTTCATCTTTGAAAAATGTCCAGGGAGCCACTAGAAATGCTGCCACAGAAAGACGTGTTTTATGCCACTCTTTGTTGGACTCATTTTGTCCACCAAACATTTAATGCTGTGCGTGAATGCACAAAGGTGAGCTTTGTTGTTGACCCCTGGCCTCGATCAATCATTATTGCTCTTCTTATAGTCCATAGTACAGCCCCAGCAGGCACAATACATTAATACAACGTTGAGAACTTGTTAAATTAAGTCCTGAAACAACATGTGTTTTGACCACATTCAATTTACGCTGGTTCTGACATTGATTTGACCATTAACGACCGCCATAACCACAACACCAGGGGGAGCTCCACAAACCACGTTAAACCCAGATTTCGATCTAACAAAGGTCTTAACTCATTCTCTTTCTATGCCACATCAATGTGGAATGCACTCCCAACAGGTATAAAAGTAAGTGCATCTCTATATTCCTTCAAAACCGCTCTAAAACAACACCTCCAGGCAACTTCAACACTTTACTAATACCCTCCTCCATTCACATCCCATCTCCCCGGATTATAAACAACTCAAATGTACTTCTAATGTATATACTTGTTCTCATGCTATCTGAACTCACTATGTTCTCTGCTGGCTGTACATATCCTACTAAATAAGACCTACACTGTTTCAATGTCCACATTTCTCTGTTGATGCAATTGTTGATGACTGAAGTTCTGATATCAACCAAAGCTCCTCATCCCACCCCCCGGATTGTAAATAATGTAAATAATTCAATGTACATACTATGATGATTAACTTGTGTGATGACTGTATTATGTTGATAGTATATATTTGTACCATGAATTGATTAACGTGGACCCCGACTTAAACAAGTTGAAAAACTTATTCGGGTGTTACCATTTAGTGGTCAATTGTACGGAATATGTACTGAACTGTGCAATCTACTAATAAAAGTTTCAATCAATCAATCAAAAGCATTGAATTTTGGTCATTTCCCAACCAAAATTCTATAACTCAAATACGTGCTTTTGATGACGTTTATTCAACGTCAGGTTGTGACGTTTGATTTGACTATTGAAATTAGGTAAATTCCCAACTAAAACGTTTCAATTTAGAAATACAACTACGTTGCAAAGTTGTTTCAAAGCCAGTTTTAAAGGACCTGTATGTATATTCAACGTTGTATCAATGTCTTGTACTTGCTGGGGCTTCTCAATGCATGGCCAGGCGAGTCCTCACGAAGGTGGGAGCGACAGGAGATGTGCCATACCAAGGCCATCCAGGGAGCCATTGATTGATTAGAGGAAGTATCCAATTTACACTATAGGGTGTGTAGTTTTTATATTAACATTGATTTAGAGTTGACGAAACACAGAAAATCAACATTCTTGCCGTTCCGGGCAGCGATTAGGAATAGACATAACGGTTTCATTATGTTTTCACAGAAAGAAAGATCCTGTTAGAAGTCAGGGTGACAGGTCAGGAGGGCCCGATAGCCCGTCACCAGCTTAATACAGTTGAAGTTTAAAACTGTAAATGTAATCGCCCTGAGAAGGGAGATGTTTGAGTATTGAGATACACAACTTCTTTTTGCTTACGTCTGTTATAACTGCCAGGAATAATCAAACACCAAACATGTACAAGTACTCTGTATTGCAACACATATTCATAAAATGCACTCCAGTATTAGCATAGGAATATGCATTCTAATAACACTGGAGTAGGTTTTCTAGTTCTTTGCACAAATAGACTTTACCTTTGAGTAACAGTATTGGTGTGATGACTGGTGGGCATTGTGGTGCCGGGTTTGATTCCCTCGAGGATGCGTTGAACACAACAAAGGTAGGATCTTAAAATATTTATTTAACAAAAAGGGAGCTCTGAACAGAAATACTGGAGCTAAAAAAAAAGGCAAACCAAAAACGCTAGTATAAAAACTAGGAAGTAAAAATAGACAAACTAAAATGGCACGTTGGCACAGAAGAGAAAACAAATCATCAGTGTGAAAACTGGAAAAAACAAGTGGCTTAGCATGAGAAGCTAGGGAGAATAGAAATACTTGAGTGAAAGCATCCATCCATCCATTTTCTACCGCTTATTCCCTTTCGGGGTCGCGGGGGCGCTGGCGCCTATCTCAGCTACAATCGGGCGGAAGGCGGGGTACACCCTGGACAAGTCGCCACCTCATCGCAGGGCCAACACAAATAGACAGACAACATTCACACTCACATTCACACACTAGGGCCAATTTAGTGTTGCCAATCAACCTATCCCCAGGTGCATGTCTTTGGAGGTGGGAGGAAGCCGGAGTACCCGGAGGGAACCCACGCATTCACGGGGAGAACATGCAAACTCCACACAGAAAGATCCCAAGCCTGGATTTGAACCCAGGACTGCAGGAACTTCGTATTGTGAGGCAGATGCACTAACCCCTCTGCCACCGTGAAGCCAACTATCAAAAATCCAGACGTACAGTTGCGTGAGAGCAAACTCTTATGGACCCAGACTGAACAAGGAAAAGAGGAAGGCTTGTATAGGGAGTAATCAAGTAGAACCAGGTGTGTGTACAAAACGAGGAGCAGGTGAAATCAATGTGTAACCATGGTAACGGACTGAACAGGAAGTAAGTGGGTCAGAAAGAGAATGAAACAAAGATGGAAAAATAAACATGTGAAGATCCGAGTCACAGATCGCCACAATTGGAAGACGTCTCAACAAGTAAATACAGAAATTCACCCATTATTATACGCCTATACTGCTTTAGTAACAAAAGTCACTTATCCTTATTTAATATTAAACAGACCACACTGAACTAGTCCCAGGAACTGTAGTAAATACACATTTCAGCAGAAATATACACAGATGAATCATTAACTACGCACAGTACTTTTCTACATGTCTAACACTATTGACGCAGTTAGCATCCGCTTCGACATCGGTAGTGCAATTAGATTTAGTATTAGCTTGACAAAGTATAAATCGATTTACAAACGTTTGTACATAAAGACACTTGAAGAGTTCATACGCAAAAACCGATAAACGCCATTTTGATAAAGTTTAGCCCAGCCTCGGTAATACATAGTCCGCCACTTCTATTGTGGTATACCAAAATCGATTTGTTCCAAATGCGGAAAAATGCCTCTTTTAACGTCATTTAGTTCAGCGATTTATAGCAACGGCCGATAAGCGCCATGGATCATCTACCACAAAAGCCGATATATCCGTTTGCCCAACCAGCGCTGCAGTACGGGATCACGTGACAAACAAAATGGCGGCGCGCACGGATTCACTCAGTGTTGTTATCCACGCATGAATAATTTGGAAGCTTCTCCTGTGAACACTGTTAAGCCAGCGAAAAAAACTGACGTGTTGAAGTTATTATTTGATGTTGGCGCTAGCACGCGTGTCCGTGAGTTTTACACCGCTGCGTTAAACGATGTTGTCGAGCATGGAGCTAATGTCGATAGCGATGATGAGTGAGCTGTTATCTGCACAGGAGTGTTTTTGATAGGCAAACCAGGTTGAGCATTTGTGGTTGTTTTATTAATAAAACATTGTCTTCATTGCAACACTGTTTTTTTTTGTTTTTTCATTTTGTGCTGAAAAGCACAAGGTAAATATGTGAGGTCACAGTTCCAAAAAAGCATGTCCGGTTAGCAAGTATGAAAAAACGATGTTCGCAGGGACAGCTAGATTTATACGTACCAAGGGATCGAAACTGTTAAATAATGAAGTAAAGAAATGTGAACAGTTGTTACGTTGAAATATGGCTTTTGATAAATTTCACGTTCTGTTTTTCTCTCTATCTTTATCTTGAATATTTTGCGAAATAACGACCGCAAAGAAAACGATTTTGGAGATACCTGTTTTTGCGACATATCATAATTTGGATATATCTGCTTTTGACGTAAAACCACATCAAACACTCTTACTTGAAAGCCATTCATTACATCAGCATTTCTTAAAAGTTTAGGCTTTCATGACTTGCTTAAGTTGATATTAAATAAACCATTGTACGCTTGTACATGTACCGGCAACACCAGCAGGCAGAAAATCGTTAATATACAGAATCGGTCAAAATGGATTTATCTGCTTTTGCATATGAACTCTTCACTTGTACTTGAGAAGGGAGATGTTTGAGGTATATGAACACAACTTTGTTCTGCTCATGTTTGCAATGACAGCAAGGAAAAAGTCAGGTGTACCCCTAGAAGAGATGCGCGATTTGCGGTCACAACCGCGGAGTCCGCGGATAATTGCGGGTCGGGCGGGTGACGTGACAAAAAAAATAGATTTTGAATATATTCGAGCGGGTGGCGGTTGAACCAATTCGGAAATATATATTGTAATAATCCCAGGAATGTAGGCTCATACAACTTCTTCGTTTGTCTTGTCTTTATTGCACAAGATGTAATACAACCACACAACAGCTCTCATGTCGCTAACGCTTTTCCCGGGACAACTCGAACTCTCACTTCCTGTCGACAACGTCACTTCCCTATCTCTCCCGGAAGTCCCGCCCCCCAGCCAAAGTCATTGGCTAACAACCCGTAGCCAGCCGCTACATTATACATAGTTAAATGTTATGTTGAATAGGTTCATTTAGCCTACTGACGTGTATTTATAAATGGTTATATAGGCTAGTAGGTAAAGTGTTGTACCTGACAACTCTTGATGGTACAATCCATATAACACGTCACAGACAACGTCACTCTAACATCACGTGACACCTCTGATGAAGGCTGCAGAAGCAAGGTAGCCCAAACTTGTCAGGTACAACACTTTACCTTACTAGCCTATAGAAATCAACCATTTATAAATAGTTAACTGTTGTTACCCACATACGAAAAAACGAGCAGCACTCTTTGAAACAGTGTGTGGGCATACTTTTATTTTGAAGTGTCTCGTTTGGTCTGTCGACGGATGTAAGGAAGCTACTTCCGGGTGTGGCCAACGAGGTATTTGTCATTTGTTGCTATTTTACTTGGTAAAATGTTTGATCCACATGCTGTGCATGTTATTATTTTTACGTTTGAAACATGCTACTTTTTATTCATAGCTGTATGTAGAAGTGTCTGGTTGTATCTGCTGCTTTAATGTCTTTAGTGTCTTTTGTGTTCTTTGATGTTTGATGTTTCCCTCTTACACACATGTAAGAGGGATGTGTACTATGGCTATGAGTTGTTCTTTTCCCTTGGCCTCAGTCTGCACCTCCACTCGCTAAGACCGATTTTTTATTTTTTTATTTTATTTTAATCTTCTATTTTTTTTTCTCCCCCCCCTTGTTTACCTGTATGTCATATTTTTTGTAAGGGGCGCTGGAAGCCGGCAGACCCGTCAGCGATCCTGTTCTGTCTCCCTGTAATGTTTGTCTGGGATTGTGCTGAAAATTGTAATTTTCCTGAAGGAACTCTCCTGACGGAATAAATAAAGTACTATCTAATCTAATCTAATGCTTTATTTATTACAGTTTTCACGGTGAATTTGAAGGGAAAGTAAGACTTCAAATAAATCAGTTCAAAAAAGCCATTGTGTCTGTGCTATTTGGAGGGAGTTACACTTTCTAACCTCACTAATTCCTTGTATCATCTATATTAGATATAAAACAACGGGTGGGTGGCGGGTGGGTGTGGCTTTGATGAAATGTTGGTTCAGGTGGGTTGCGGGCGGATGACGACTTTAGTGATGCGGTTGCGGTTGATATAATTGCCTATCCGCGCCTCTCTAACCCCTAGTGTAGCTCCCAGCACAACACGCCCCCTGCTGGAGCCGTACAGTACTGCAATGGCTCTTATTAATAGATAGATAGATAGATATATAGATAGATAGATAGATGGATAGATATGTCTTTCTGTTGTTACTGCACAACTACAATGCAACTTTTTTTTCAGCAAAAACCCGTTCAAGATTAGACAGACGAACAGTGTACTGGGTTACAGAACAGGAACGCTGATGGGTCGCCACAAGGCGCTCCTTAAAAGATGGCGAAAAAGGTAAGACGCTGGGGAAGGATGAGTAAAAAAAAAAAAAAAATACAATCTAGACTGGGCTTCTTAGGGGTCCCAGTCTGGAGTGGGAAAAAAACAACCTCCATAGCAAAGCACATATACATATTACAACATACATCTAGAGCAGGGGTAGGGAACCTATGGCTCGGGAGCCAGATGTGGCTCTTTTGATGACTACATCTGGCTCTCAGGTAAATCTTAGCTGACATTGTTTAACACGATAGTTGTCAATAATCCCGATGGTAATCACAGTGCTAAAAATAACGTTCAAAATACAAAATATTCTCATGCATTTTAATCCCTCGATCTGTTTTCTACCACACTTGTTCAAGAAGTTACGTTAATTGTAAGAAGTATTTTGTTTATTATTGGTTAGCTTCAGAATAACTGTTATTAAAAAGAATAAGATACTTATTATACTCTAAACATGTTGGTCTTACTTAAAAATGCACACATTTAGTTGTATTCAGTGTTAAAAAATATGATATGGCTCCTACGGAAATACATTTGAAAGTATTTGGCTTTCATGGCTCTCTCAACCAAAAAGGTTCCCGACCCCTCATCTAGAGATATCTAGCAACAATGGGAAGGGAGTGCGGGGTAATGTTGGTAGGCCGCAGCTCTCAGGCGCTGACCATCCTATGGGTTTTGTGTCGAGGGCGATGAATTGGGCGGGGTGTGGATTATGTGTGTGTGGTGTATATGTTTGTGAATGCATGTTTGTGTGTAAACCTGCAATGTGTCTCTGTTCCGCGGCCTTGATCTTGTCCAGTCGCTAGTCCAAAGTCAACAACAACAGGCGTGAGAGGCAAGAAGGGAGTTTGTTGTGTCTTCCCCGCACTGTCTTTCGGGAGAGTCTCGAACCCATGTTTTGGATGCGAATGAAAATAAAATCTGCTTTTCACTCTAAATTGTCTATGACTGGTCCTCAAAATCCTGCGAGGCAGACAGTCCGATTTGATCCAAAATCACTAGATTGACCACAGTTTTTCCCCTCATCCTCCAATCATTTGTGGCAGCTTTGGGGTACTTTGAAGACTGCCAGCAACTTCCAATTTGTGGACAAACCAGAGCAACGCTTACTCCAATCAGCAGATATCCTGTTGTCATAATTCCGAATAGGTGGATATCGTCACATCCTCGACTGAAAAAGGTCGCCAGGCACGCGGCACTCCTTCTTCCCCCAAGAGTCCGTCGTGTGTCCAGCAACAACCGCTTCGTCACGACAGCAGGTTCCCCCAAATTCAAGATCTTGTCGATTTTGTTGAGGCCAGTTAAATAGTTCCAATGTTGATTTGGAGAGCAGTGCAAAAAGAGGCAACAAAAAAGCTAAGAAGCATCCAGGAGAGATAAGGGAGAGGAAAGGGGAGCGTCCACCCTCGATGAATGCCAGACAGAAAGACCGGAAAATGCTGGCATTCCAATAACATTAGCTCCATATAATACAAATTACTGTGATTTACTGCTGCCATTAACAAAAAACATTTTTTAAGATTGCAAATATAAATTGAGATAACTCAAGAGCTTACTCTGCTTCCAATCACTGTATTCTACTAGTGCCTTAATGTACATCCTGTCACATATAAAGTGCATTTAAAAATATATTCGCTGCAATTTTCAAACGGACCCAAAGGGGTTGTTTCTGTGAAAAATTAGTCTGTTTATGTTGACGTTTATTGTTACCTATCTCATTATCATTACCACGGCAACATAACTACTGTCTAGTCCAATGGTGTCCAAACTATGAGACATCACAAGTTTAACAGGAAGATCATCCCTCGGTGTGTTTTTTTTTTCTAAATCTATTCCACTGTGGATCGAATTAAAGTGTTTTTGCCGCACTCTTATGCATACTTGCCAACCCTCCCGATTTTCCCGGGAGACTCCTGAATTTCAGTGCCCCTCCCGAAAATCTCCCAGGGCAACCATTCTCCCGAATTTCTCCAGATTTCCACCCGGACAACAATATTGGGGGCGTGCCTTAAAGGCACTACCTTTAGCGTCCTCTCTCACCTGAAAAGGAGACTATTATATATGTCTCCGTTATCCATAGGTTTATCTATAACCCATAAAGTAGGCAGGCACGGAGCTATTTCTCAGCGTGTGTTTATTACGTTAATTCACTGACACACAACACCCGGATTCCCATCATGCATTGCTTCAAAACTACGGCAAGTAGTAATGTCCAAAAACATAACAGAGACGAAGCAGAAAAACGAAGAAGAGAGATGGCGACGACGAGTAAGAAGAAGAAGTACGCTTGCAAGTTCCAAAATGATTGGAAAAAATTATTTCAGTTCATCCAGGACAGTTCGAAGGGGAAGGAGTATACTGCCTGCAAATTTTGAAAATCAGACTTCTCCATTGAACACTCTGGTCGAATGGATATATATATATATATATATATATATATATATATATATATATATATATATATATATATATATATATATATATATATATATATATATATATATATATATATATATATATATATATATATATATATATATATATATATATATATATATATATATATATATATATATATATATACATACATACATATATACATATATATATATATATGTAGGGACGGCGTGGCGCAGTGGGAGAGTAGCCGTGCGCAACCCGAGGGTCACTGGTTCAAATCCCACCTAGAACCAACCTCGTCACGTCCGTTGTGTCCTGAGCAAGACACTTCACCCTTGCTCCTGATGGGTGCTGGTTGGCGCCTAGCATGGCAGCTCCCTCCATCAGTGTGTGAATGTGTGTGTGAATGGGTAAATGTGGAAGTAGTGTCAAAGCGCTTTGAGTACCTTGAAGGTAGAAAAGCGCTATACAAGTACAACCCATTTATTTATTTATCATTTATATATATACATACATAAGAAATACTTGAGAACAGATACACCCACCCCCCCTTATCTCCCAAATTCGGAGGTCTCAAGGTTGGCAAGTATGCTTTTACGGAGGAACATAGAACCGACGGGCAATGACTACAGATTTCATTTCAAAGTGACTTGAGCACAGCACCTATATATATGACCCAACTTTCCCTACTTATGGTGAAAATTGACTACAACCAACAAATAAAGTCAACACCGGGTCACACATAACACACCTCCTACTCATTGGACATTATTAAACACTTACCGTATTTTCCGGACTATAAGGCGTACTTAAAATCATATTTTTTGTCCTCTAAAACTTGACAGAGCGCCTTATAACCCAGTGCCCCTAATGTACGGAATAATTCTGGTTTTGCTTACTGACCTCAAAGCAATTTTTTTGGTACATGAACATGTTGGTAAGAGTTCATTCATTCTCCACAAGTCATATCCAGGTATACAAGTAGCAGGGTTGTACGGTATGCCGGTATTAGTATAGTACCACGATACTAATGAATCATTTTCGGTACTATATTGCCTCTGAAACGTACCATGATGTAATGATAAGTGTGACCAGTAGATAGCAGTCGAACATAAGAGATATGTGTAGACTGCACAATGATGGCAATATGACTGAAATAAACAACACCAACATTTTATATGTTCCATTGAAAATATAGACCATTACACATGGTGCTCAAAAATCTATCAAAATGTTTTAGTACGACTTTGGTAAGCTATGAAGCCGCACCGCTTGATGGATTGTCGGTACATTAAACAAACAAGTATTATTATGGTGTGTGTATAAGGTAAGACATTATCAGGCGAGGCAGGCATAAATAGCAGCCTGATTGGCAACTGGAACCAGGTGTACCCGGCTGCCAATCAGGGACAGGTGAGGGAAAGGAGCACTTAAGGAGACAAGTAGGAAATGCAACAAAATTAATGAGCGCTGGCAGGAAACAAACACCAAACAAGGAAACACAAACAAAAGTGAAGTGACAGATCGTCACACCACTGTTTTTTTTTGGTAAAATTCCGTCGACCCAGCTGCCAGTTTTTTTTTACCGTAAAATCTACAGTTGTTTTGACAATTTATTACAGTTAATGGAAAAATAGAGCCACTTTTTTTTACGATAAATCCTGCCAGCTTCGTTGCCTTAATTAAACAAAAAAAATCTGTACTGTTTGCGAAAACCACAGTGAATTTTGCAGTCAAATTCTAAAGACGAAATTGCCGTTTTTTCTGTAAAAAAAAAAAAAAGTGTACTGTTTTTCTATTTACATAAAATGTACCACTGTATATTTTCAGTGAAATTCAGTGGTGTTGTGTACGGCATAGTGGCCGTGCCAGCAACCTGAAAGTTCGAGGTTCGACCCCTGTCTCCCCCCCATCCTAGTGCGGTCCGCAAAAAAACATCTTTCAACACAATTTGAACGGTCCCGATTTGTGATTGATTCAACGAACTGGATGAAGGAGAATATTCTCATATGTCCTCGCCTTGGAGTCGGAACCGTTTTCTCTTCTTCAACAGATTGTGAGTAATCCTTTTCAAGACGACCTGACGTGTTTTTGGCTTTTATTCGTGGGTTTTGTGTGCAATTAGCCACTAAACTACTTGACCGTCGGCCAATTATTCCGAGAAAAATGCTCCTATTTCTGCTGCGGAGGAATGCATCCAGCAGCCATTAGATATAATTAGAGACCACAGAATGCGCTTGTATTAAAACATTGGCTGCAATTTGGCAGCTGTTTAATTTAGACACGCTGGATCAAGCCATGCACATACATGGAAACACACATACAAACACACACTTATATATGCACACACAGAGGGACCTCTGAGCGGCGGACACCTTCAATATTGAACTGAGACCCAGGCCCGGTCTCTGTATTTACATGTAAATGGTCTACAACAATCTGCGGCCCCTTTTTTTCCCAAGCGCCGTCCATCCAGGAAAGAGTAGCTATCGTCAGATGGGGGGGAGACCACATCAGATGGGCTCTCATGGTTATGGAGCCAAGCAGTCTGAGGAGAGGAGAGGCTGCCTGCCTGGCAGCCACTGAAACAGCAGGGACTCCCACATAGCATGGAAGTGGTCCATGGTCCTGTCTTCATCTTCTTCTTCTTCTTCTTCTTCTTCTTCTTCGTGTGCAGGAACGAGCAGAAGGCCTTCCGTCCTAAACATCATCCCGTGGACGGGCGCTCATGTGTGACTTCCGGGGTGGGACAGTATAGTCCTGAAGAGGTATGAGAACCTGGTCTATTCCTTGTGGGTAGAGGTGTCATATTTGACAAGTGTATGTGTGGATGTGGAGGGGTGGGTGTCAATGGTAAGAAATTACGAACAGCCGTGAGCATGCATATCCAAGTCTCGTGGCGGAGGGACTGAGCCTGCCTGTATTTGTTCCTTATGATCGTCTGTCAAGTGTTTGGGAGTCCTTCTGTGCTGGCAGGTCAGATATGAGGGAGGTCTGCACGCCACGGACCAAACGTTCTGTCTGGCAGGGGAGAGCTTGTTTCCAGGTTGGTCAAATGGGTGAAGACCTTGATAGAACGGAACAGCCGACACAACCCGGAGCCACCGATAAAGCTCGAGACGTGAAAATCTGTAAAGTCTGGTGGCCTGTTGTGACATTTTTACTTCTATTTGTTTTGCATGCATTCAACATGTTGGTAAGAGTTCATTCATTCACCACAAGTCATATCCGGGTATCCAAGTATGGAGTAGGGTTGTACGGTATACCGGTATTAATATAGTACCGCAATACTAATCAGAGGTGGGTAGTAACGCGCTACATTTACTCCGTTATATCTACTTAAGTAACTTTTGGGATGAATTGTACTTCTAAGAGTAGTTTTTATGCAACATAATTTTACTTTTACTTGAGTATATTTATAGAGAAGAAACGCTACTTTTACTCCGCTCCATTCATGTACATTCAGCTCGTCACTCGCTACTTTTTTTTTTTTATCGATCTATTAATGTTTGTTTTGGTTTTTCAAAGTAGGACCTACGCATGCCTGCGTTTCACCAATCACATGCAGTCACTGGTGACGTTGGACCAATCAAACAGAGCCAGGTGGGCACGTGACCGTCACACGTCGAATCCAACTTAAAAAAGTAAAAAAACTTATTGGGGTGTTACCATTTAGTGGTCAATTGTACGGATTATGTACTGTACTGTGCAATCTACTAATAAAAGTTTCGATCAATCAATCAAAAGTGTAAAGGAAAAAAGACACTTTGTATTCCAACCGTACTTCCCGTCAAAAGCCTAAAGGCTGATCGCACAGTTCCTGTCTTCACAATAAAAGTGCTGCTCCATTGCGCTTGCGCTAACAAAATAAGAGTCTCCGAAAGCCAGCGCAAACAAGCTAGCAAGCTACGGAGTTTGCCGCCAATGCATTTCTTGTAAAGTGTATAAAATCGAATATAGAAGCTGGACAAATAAGATGCCAAAAACCAATGATTTTCATGTGGTATTAGACAGAAAGGAAGAACTTTTTTTCTTCTCCATTTGAAAACGTGGACGTTTTCAGCACTACTGATCCCAATCAATGCAAGTCATCAGAATCAGGTAATACACCAACTTATATTCTTGTCTTCTTGAAAGATAGGAATCTATGTGTTAAACATGCATGTATATTCATTAAAACACCTTTAATATGTAAACAAAGACGGCAAAATAAATAAATATAATATATATAGTGTAAATATATATATATATATATATATATATATTTCCTACCGCTTATTCCCTTTTGAGGTTGCGGGGGGCGCTGGCACCTATCTCAGCTACAATCGGGCGGAAGGCGGTTTACACCCTGGACATGTTAATATATATGATATGTGTGTGTATGTATATGATACGTGTGTATATGTATATATGAGGTAGATCACCTCGACTTGGTCATTTATTAAATAATTGATTGACGTTGAAAAACTTATTGGAGTGTTACCATTTAGTGGTCAGTTGTACGGAATATGTACTGTACTGTACAATCTACTAATACAAGTTTCAGTCAATCAATCAATGAATGCCTACTGAGCCTATGGTGCTGTTAAGTTATTGTGGCTCAATTTGCCTTTTTTATTTTAATGTATTATTCAATATATATTATTGTTTTAGTTGCTTAAGAGATATTCCTGGCTCTGAATGTGCTCATTGCTATTTTTATGTTTTTGTGCATTATTTGTTGCCGTAATCCGGTTACTCATCAGTTACTCAGTACTTGAGTAGTTTTTTCACATCATACTTTTTACTTTTACTCAAGTAAATATTTGGGTGACTACTCCTTACTTTTACTCGAGTAAAACATATTTTAAGTAACAGTACTCTTACTTGAGTACAGTTTTTGGCTACTCTACCCACCTCTGATACTAATGAATCATTTTCGGATCTATATCGCCTCTGAAACGTAGCCATCCCGCACCCCCCCACGCCTGCATCATCGTCACATTGAGTCACGTTGAGTAGACTGCACAATGATGGCAACATGAGTCAAGTAAACAACACCGACATTGTATATGTTCCATTTAAAATATAAAACATTTCACACGGAGCTCAAAAATGTATCAAAATGTTTTAGTACAACTTTGGTAAGCTATGAAGCCGCACGGCTTGATGGATTGTTGGTACATTAAAAACATACGAGTATTATTATGGTGTGTGTATGAGGTAAGACATTATCTGGCGTTTTGTTTCGCAATAATATGCAAAAGAAAATGTTCTTACCTTCTGGTACCTGCTAATCTATAGTTGGGATCTGCATAAATCCTAAAAAATTGCACGCATCCGCCTTTGTAGTCCGTGCCGAGAACGTTGTCGAGAAGATTCTTATTTTTCAGATGGGTGAAGACCTTGTTAGAACGGAACAGCTGACACAACCCGGAGCCACCGCTAAAGCTCGAGACGTGAAAATCTGTATAGACTGGTGGCCTGTTGTGACATTTTTACTTCTATTTGTTTTGCATGTATTTAACAAGTTCATTCATTCACCACAAGTCATATCCGGGTATCCAAGTATGTAGTAGGGTTGTACGGTATACCGGTATTAGTATAGTACCCCAATACTAATGAATCATTTTCGGTACTACAGTATATCGCCCCTGAAACGTAGCGATCCGCACCCCCCCCACGCCTGCATCATTGTCACATTGAGTCACGTTGAGTAGACTGCACAATGATGGCAATATGAGTCAAGTAAACAACACCGACATTTTATGTGTCCCATTTAAAATATAACAAATTAAACACGGAGCTCAAAAATTTATCAAAATGTTTTAGTACAACTTTGGTAAGCTATGAAGCCGCACGGCTTTATGGATTGTTGGTACATTAAACATATGAGTATTATTATGGTGTGTGTATGAGGTAAGACATTATCTGGCGTTTTGTTTCGCAATAATATGCAAAAGAAAATGTTCTTACCTGCTAATCTATTTTTGGAATCTGCATAAATCCTGAAAAATTGCACGCATCCGCCTTCGTAGTCCGTGGCGAGGACGTTGTCGAGAAGCTTCTTCTTTTTCAGATGGGTGAAGACCTTGATAGAACGGAACAGCCGACACAACCCGGAGCCACCGATAAAGCTCGAGACGTGAAAATCTGTAGAGTCTGGTGGCCTCTTGCGACATTTTTACTTCTATTTGTTTTGCATGTATTCAACAAGTTCATTCATTCACCACAAGTCATATCCGGGTATCCAAGTATCTAGTAGTGTTGTACGGTATACCGGTATTAGTATAGTACTGCAATACTAATGAATCATTTTCGGTACTATATCGCCTCTGAAACGTAGCGATCCCGCACCCCCCCACACCTGAATCATCGTCACATTGAGTCACGTTGAGTGGACTGCACAATGATGGCAATATGAGTCAAGTAAACAACACCGACATTTTATATGTTCCATTTAAAATATAAAACATTACACACGGAGTTCAAAAATGTATCAAAATGTTTTAGTACAACTTTGGTAAGCTATGAAGCCGCACGGCTTGACGGATTGTTGGTACATTAAACATATGAGTATTATTATGGTGTGTGTATGAGGTAAGACATTATCTGGCGTTTTGTTTCGCAATAATATGCAAAAGAAAATGTTCTTATCTTCTGGAACCTGCTAATCTATATTTGGGATCTGCATAAATCCTAAAAAAATGCACGCATCCGCCTTTGTAGTCCGTGCCGAGAACGTTGTCGAGAAGATTCTTCTTTTTCAGATGGGCGAAGACCTTGTCAGAACGGAACAGCTGACACAACCCGGAGCCACCAATAAAGCTCGAGACGTGAACATCTGTATAGACTGGTGGCCTCTTGCGACATTTTTACTTCTATTTGTTTTTGCATGTATTGAACATGTTGGTAAGAGTTCATTCATTCACCACAAGTCATATCCGGGTTTGATTGATTGAAACTTTTATCAGTAGATTGCACAGTACATTATAGGGATGATACTCGAAACCGGTTTTCCCGCTTGTTCGATAAGAAAAGAACCGAGTCTTCGGACTCGAATCACTTTTTGAGAACTGGTACCCGTTATCGAGATCACTATAGTAAAGAAAAAGAGTTGGTTCTTTATTCGAGTCACTAGGAACGAATCCCATTCCGACAAGAAATGCCCCGTTTGACATCACAAGAAATGACGTCACGTAGCTTAGTCATTAGGCGCAGATAGGAAAAGCAGCAAAAACGGACCGGAAAAAGCGCTCTAAGGCATGGCTTCATTTCACAAAAAAAAACGAGGAAGCAGCAATATGCAATTATTGCCAGGCTTCGCTCTAGTTTAAGGGGGGGAGCACAACAAGCATGTTGAAACATGTGCAGGCTGCGCATAACCTGAAAGTTCGAGAACCGTGTCGAGTCTTCGACACGTGGAGAAGCAGCGGCAGAGACGACGAAGAACGCCCCTCTTCTGCCAGCTGCCCAAGTCCCAGCTACAGTGGCTGTGACGCCGGTGAGTAACTAACGTTAACTGTTGTCGGTTAATTTCCACATCTGCTCACTTGTAGTCTCGTTACCTCTTATGTCAACCAGGACAGCAGTAATGTTAGCTAGACTAACATTACCTAAGCATAGTCAGTGGCTAACGATAACGTTAACGTGAGCCTTTTTTTATGTGTCTGATAACGTTAACGTTATCTTGTAATCCACACCACGACAGATGATAAAAGTGAGCTTTTGTCAAACCAAATATTGTGTGTTTTTTTTCCATATACAACAACCTATCTGGACTCGATAAGAGAATCGATAAGGAATCGGTTCTATAAGAGGATTCGATAATGGGCTCAAACTCGATAATTCCTTATCAAACATCATCCCTAGTACAGTACATATTCAGTAAAATTGACCACTAAATTGTAACAACCGAATACGTTTTTCAACTCGGGTCCACGGTAATCAATTCATGGTAATTGATTGAATTAATAGGTATCCAAGTATGTAGGACGGTTGTACGCTATACCGGTATTAGTATAGTACCGTGATACTAATGAATCATTTTCGGTACTATATCGCCTCTGAAACATATACAAGTTGTTTCCAAGAATCCTGACAAATCGAATGGAAAATACACTTAATAGCCACCAACCCAGAGAACAAGCAGGGTTTAGGAGTTTTTTTTCTACCATGGAACATATTCATACATTAAATCAGATCAAAGAAAAAATGCCAAGAATACAACAAACAACTTTGTATGGCCTTCATAGACTATGAAAAGGCATTTGATTCGGTGGAGACACAGTCGGTTCTAAAAGCTCTGCAAGATCAAGGAATTCATCATAAGTACATTAACTTACTCAAGGACATCTACACTAACTCCACTACCACAGTTACGATGCACAGAGAAAATCCACATAAAGAAGGGTGTCCGACAAGGCGATACAATTTCGCCTAAACTGTTTACAGTTTGTTTGGAAGGCATATTTCGCTCTCTGGAGTGGGAGGATAAAGGAGTTGAT
The DNA here is from genome assembly GCF_033978795.1 of Nerophis ophidion. Classification (NCBI taxonomy): domain Eukaryota; kingdom Metazoa; phylum Chordata; class Actinopteri; order Syngnathiformes; family Syngnathidae; genus Nerophis; species Nerophis ophidion. The sequence continues at coordinate 21,452,253 of NC_084631.1, read as the reverse complement.
ATCAACGGAGACAAATTTAATCATCTGAGGTTTGCAGATGACATTGTTGTCTTGGGAGAGCAACTCAGTGAAGTGGAAGATATGCCTAAAGACCTTGCAAATGCCAGCAAATGTTCTGGATTGAAAATGAATATGAAGAAAACAAAAGTTATGGCAAATTCCATGGTACCTCATGACTGTTAATGGAAATGAAATTGATGAAGTTAATGAATACATATATGTGGGGCAGAGATTTAGCCTGAAAGAAAAGAGTCAAGAACAGGAGATAGGGAAGAGAATCCGATTGGGCTGGTGCCCATATGGAAAACTGAGCAACATCATGAGAGGAGAAATACCGTTAAGCCTAAAAAGAAAGGTCTTTAATCAATGCGTGATACCAAACATGACATATGGAGCTGAAACCTGGGCATTGTCATATAAAATGGAAAAGAAAATAGCAGCAGCACAACACAACATGGAAAGAAATATGCTCGGAATCACATATCAAGACAGAAAAACAAATGAATGGGTGAGAAAACAAACGCAAGTCCAAGAAATTATGAGAACTATCATATTAAATAAGTGGAAGTGGGCTGGACATATCAGTGGGAAAACAGATAATAGATTGACTTCCCTAATGACATCATGGAGACCCATGGATGGGAGCAGAAATAGAGGAAGACAGAGAGTGAGATGGCGAGATGAAATAGACAAATATTGGGGAACGTACCTCTGAAACGTACCGGTCCCAAACCACCGCGCCCGCGTCACGTTGAGTCATTGCTGGTTTACGAGCCGACGAGCATGTTTGGCAGCACACACACACACACACAATGTACTTACAAGCAGACACAGTGTGTGGACAGAAAAGGGAGGACGCACTTTGGCTTAAAAACTAACGATAAATGTGAAGTTATAACACTGAAACGCCCTCAGGAAGAGGTGCTAGCTAGCTGGAGGACAGAGTAAAACAACTTGCACTGAGCCTAGTCTATAAAATCCGCTACACCTCCCTGATACCGAAGTACATGTCTAACTACTTCCTTAACGTAAATGACTGCCATAACCACAACACCAGGGGGAGCTCCACAAACCACGTTAAACCCAGATTCCGATCTAACAAAGATCTTAACTCATTCTCTTTCTATGCCACATCAATGTGGAATGCACTCCCAACAGGTGTAAAAGTAAGTGCATCTCTATCCTCCTTCAATCCTGGAACTTCAACCCTTTACTAATACCCTCCCCCCTTCACATACCATCTACCCGGATTGTAAATAAACTAATGTAAATAATCAAATGTATTTCTAATGCATTTACTTGTTTTTATGCTATCTGAACTCACTATGTTCTCTGCTGGCTGTACATATCCTGCTAAGTAAGACCTACACTGTTTCAATGTCCATTTGTCTGATGATGCAATTGTTGATGACTGAAGTGCTGATATCAACCAAACCTCATCCCACTCCCCAGATTGTAAATAATGTAAATAATTCAATGAATATACTCTGATGATTAACGTGTGGTGACTCTATTATGTTGATATTTGTACCATGAATTGATTAACGTGGACCCCGACTTAAACAAGTTGAAAAACTTATTTGAGTGTTACCATTTAGTGGTCAATTGTACGGAATATGTACTGTACTGTGCAACCTACTAATAAAATCAATCAAAGCTAGTGGCTAACGTCCATCCGCCATCGGCAGTGTTCTAGCGACTTCTAAATCACTAATCCTGGTCTCCATGGTTTCAAATAAAGTAAGTTTCTTACAAGTATCATCCCTGCAGGACGAGGAATAGCTAAACATGCTTCACTACACACCGGCGTCAAAATGTAAACCAACGCCATGGGTGGATCTACACCTGACATCCACTGTGATGATATCAAGTACAGGCATGTATCTAGTTGATACTACTATGATTACATCAATATTTTTTGGCATCGTAACATCTTCTTTCATTTTTTGAAATTCATATTAGGTTTATAAACTCTGGAAGTACAACCCTGGACACTTGAGAACTTAAATTATGACCAATGTATGATTCTGTCACAACTTGGTATCCGATCTATACTTAAATGTGTAGTATCACCTAAAACTAATGTAAAGTATCAAACAACAGAAGAATAAGTCATTTTTAAATTTTAACAGAAGTGCAGAAAGAACATGTTAAAACAGAAAATAATCAGATATTACCAGTAAATAAATTCAATAGATATATTTATAAAGGATTTTTGAATTGTTGCTATTTTTAGAATATTAAAAAAAAATCTCACGTACCTCTTGGCATACCTTCAAGTACCCCCAGGGGTACGTGTACCCCCATTTTAGACCCACTGCTCTAGAGGAGGGCCACACAACCCTATGGAGGAAACTCATTTAAGCCGCTTGTACCCGTGATCTTGTCCTGATCAATTGGATGGGTGACCAAATACTTTTGGCATTATAGTGTAAATAAATATAAATTATAAAATGAGGTAGATCCCCTCGACTTGGTCAATTGAAAAGTGGCTCGTCTGCAGAAAAAGTGTGGGCACCCCTGGTACTGCACGTTTAGGGTACCGATACGATAACGATTCAATACAAGAACAGTTTAGTGAAACTGATATTTTTACGAAAAATACTCAAGCAGCTAAAAATTATACATTAACAAAGCTGTTCTGTAGCGTGCTAATACCCCGTTTCCATATGAGTTGGGAAATTGTGTTATATGTAAATATAAACATAATACAATGATTTGCAAATAATTTTCAACCCATATTCAATTGAATGCACTACAAAGACAAGATATTTGATGTTAAAACTGCAAATAATCATTAACTTTAGAATGTGATGCCAGCAACATATGACACATAAGTTGGGAATGGTGGCAATAAATACTGATAAAGTTGAGGAATGCTCATCAAACACTTATTTGGAAAATTCCACAGGTGTGCAGGCTAATTGGGAAAAGGTGGGTGCCATGATTGGGTATAAAAGCAGCTTCGATGAAATGCTAAGTAATTCACAAACAAGGATGGGGCGAGGTTTACCAATTTTTTAAGCAAATTGTAGAACAGTTTTACAACATTTCTCAACGAGCTATTGCAAGGAATTTATGGATTTTACCATCTACGCTGTGTAAAATCATTAAAAGGTTCAGAGAATCTGGAGAAATCACTGCACCTAAGCGATGATATTACGGACATTTGATCCCTCAGGCGGTACTGCATCAAAAACCGACAGTGTGTGAAGGATATCACCACATGGGCTCAGGAACACTTCATAAAACCACTGTCAGTAAATACAGTTGGTCGCTACATCTGTAAGTGCAAGTTAAAACTCTACTATGCAAAGCGAAAGCCATTTATCAACAAAACCCAGGAATTCCGCCGGCTTGGCTGGGCCCGAGTTCATCTAAGATGGACTGATGCAAAGTGGAAAAGTGTTTTGTGGTCTGACGTGTCCACATTTCAAATTATATTTGGTAACTGTGGACGTGGTGTCCTCCGGAATAAAGAGGAAAATAACCATCCGGAAGCGAACCATCCAGACTGCTATCGAAGCAAAGTTCAAAAGCCAGCATCCGTGATGGTATGGGGGTGTATTAGTACCCAAGGCATGGGTAACTTAGACATCTGTGAAGGCACCATTAATGCTGAAAGGTCCATACAGGCTTTAGAATAACATATGTTGTCATCCAAGCAATGTTATCATGGACGCCCCTGCTTATTTCAGCAAAACAATGCCAAGCCACCTGTTACAAGAGCGTGGCTTCGTAAAAAAGAGTGCGGGTACTTTCCTGGCCCGCCTGCAGTCCAAACCTGTCTCTCATCGAAAATGTGTGGCGCAATATGAAGCGTAAAATACGACAGCTGAGACCTCGGACTGTTGAAAAACTGAAGCTCTACATAAAACAAGAATGGGAAAGAATTACACTTTCAAAGCTTCAACGATTAGTTTCCTCAGTTCCCAAACATTTATTGAGTGTTCTTAAAAGAAAAGGTTATGTAACCCAGTGGTGAACATGCCCTTTCCCAACTACTTTGGCATGTGTTGCAACCATGAAATTCTAAGTTACTTATTATTTGCAAAAATATATATATATATATATTAATAAGTTAAAACATCAAATATCTTGTCTTTGTAGTGCATT